>NW_006440624.1:2530285-2572708 GCF_000325575.1 Pteropus alecto
TCTTTCTTTCTTTCTTTCTTTCTTTCTTTCTTTCTTTCTTTCTTTCTTTCTTTCTCTTTTTTCTTAACCCAGACCAAATTTCCAAAGAAAGCAATGAACACTTCCTATTTCTGAGGAGGCTAAGGCCTTCAGAGACATTTCGAACTTTAATCTTCATCTTATTTTCTACATATCATCTCTTATTAACAAAAACTTTTGCAAGCTTTCACAGCTGAACAAGAGATAGCTATCTACCTCATTTATTCAGGAGGTGACAAGGAAAAGCCCACCTATGGTTAGGTTACTTGGAGCCTAGCTCAGTTTGGATTCAATCAAGGTTAATCCATTTACTTCTTTTTCAAACAAATTTATTCTATGTTGGGAAGAAAAAAAATTAGATAATGGACAAAAGAAGAGAATATGTTCAGTAAAGCTGGGGCAATTCTGAAGCAAAATTATTACTGAATGATGCTGCTTCTTCATTGACCTGTCAAGCCCAATGTAGAAGGAGACAGACCGCACCGATATTACAAAATTAACCCAAGAGTAACTGGCTTTTTCCTTTTTTGTGTGTGTGCATACAAGCAAGTAAGTCAATCTCCTGCTTAAACTCTTACTGATTTATGAACTTTTATACTGACATTCTTCATGTGCTTAACCTGATAATGATATGTCTACATCTTTAATTACTATAATCATATAGCATATCTTAAAGGTAATATGAAGAGCAGTGGATACAAAGGAAAGTAGAAACCTAGAAAAATATTTGAAAAGACCAAGGTCATATATTAACATGTAATTAAAGGCTTCTCTGATTTATCGAAGGTGTCAATTTAGAATAATATTCCCGAACTATTAGCATTCAACACAGTATAACTTAATCATAATTTTCCCTGTCATTTATCTTCACCAATCTCTAAGTCTCAGAAAATATGTAATTTGGTTGATACTTCAGTCGTATAAGTCTCTCTTTTAATATCAAATGTCCTGCTGGTTTCTGAACATTTTTTTTCAATAGTTCAGATTCGCAAGACTGAAAATATTATTTGAACTGGCCCTAAGAATAACCAAAAAACAATTTCCAATATAGGAGAAAGCCAATTTAAAAGAAAGGAATTTGAGACGTGGTTCCATAGTGTAGCGGTTAGCTCGTCTGCTTTACACACAGAAAGTCCTGGGTTTGAGCCCCAGTGGAGTCACGGTCCATGGTCTATGGCCGTGCCACACTGAACAAGCCTGATGTCTGATTTCAGAAGCTTTAAGATCCATTTGTAATTTAAAGAACACTACAGAAGGAAAAGTTATCATTATCTGTCATCAAATGTTTATAGACTGTTTGAACTTGAAACTTTGAAGAGGTTACGTGAGAAATATGACATCCCCACTGACTTTAAAGAGTTTATAGTTGACTTGAGGGAAACAAAAGCAAAATTAAATAATAATTAAACTCTGTTTCATGAGATAGTTATTACAAGTACATTCATGTCTGAAAATCCAAGGTAGAAGAAATACATTTCAATTGGCTTTGTCAGAATAAACCTTTCCAGAGAGGATGGTACTTTGCACTGGTCTTAAAGAGAGGAATTTAAAAAGCAGGTGACAATTTCAGGCTGGTTGACCTGGAAATCTTTTGGATATTTGACATCATTGTGACCACAAAGGCCAGGAGTGGATAGACTAAGGATTTCAATAGCTTAAAATATGGTTGTTGGGCAATACAAGTAAAGCGGTTAACCAGATGTGAAGAGCCATGGGATGTTTGCCAGTGACTATGAAGAAAGTGGTTTGCAATCTGGAAACCATTAAAAATTTCTTGTGGCAGATTCTCTAGTGCTTGACTTCCAATCCTGGATTTTCTGCTTTTTAACTCTTTCTCTGGCCTTACTTTTCCTAGCTGAGGATAAGAGAACTTTTCTTACTTGCCTCAAAGAATCAGTATGAGGATCAAAAGAAAATGAGCATGAAAGTGTCGTGGAAGCTGCAAACCATTAAGAATGTTTTAATTTATGTTACATTCCTCTGTAGTATTATGACTAAAATTTGATGGCTTTTGACAAAGAGTAAACCTTTCCGCCTATCTAGACATCAATGTCATTTATTGACTGTTTTATCATAGCTTGCAACAAAAATAACACCTTTTTTACTATCTGGACACAGTGCAGGTAAGGCAACTGGCTTCCCTTTAAATTGGTGATAAAGAATAATTACTTTTAAAGAGCTCTGCCTCCTATGGTACTTGGTGCTGTCATTCTCAACTGCAGGGAGTCTTGGACCATCCACAATCTTATTTGTCTTTGCACAAGGCCCATATCACAGATACCTAGACAAGAGCCAGACATGGGCCATGAGCCAGAATGATTTCAATGAACCCAGTTTAAGTTACACACTGCTTCCTGATCATGTTGGGAAACCCAACAGCCCACTTCTAGTGGCGACTTTCTCTTATCTGCTTGCTAGCTGGAAAAATATTTTATTTATTTATTTTCTGTAAATAAGGCATGGTAAGTTAATTTAGAGTACAAATGAGGTGAAGCATGGACATCTACAAGGGAGACAAGAGGACTGGAAATCGCATTTCATGATCGTTCTCTGATCTTAACATTTAGTGCCCAAATTAATTCATATTTTCACTTATATTTAGAATACTTTATTTGGAACTCACCTACACACACACACACACACACACACACACACACACACACACACACACTGAATCACCTATGTCATTAAATTTTTTTCTCACAAAGCCATTTTATACTGTGGTTTGTTCCCATACTTAAATTGAATTTAATTGTCTAAGATTCTTAGTCACATTTTTGAAGTTTTGTCTTATGCACATTAGTGAGGTTTATCTTTTGTCTTTGGATACAGTCTAATCTCTAAAAAGTCAATATAATAAGCCTGAAGGTTGTTTGTCCAGATTACCACTCCCCAGAAGGATGAAGGATTACACGAGCTGAGTCAGGTATGATGCTGATGGTATCAGGAAACTGTACAGAAGAGAGAACTTGCCATTTGGCTTCCCATAAGGTGAGGCCAAACCTCCCAGCTTTCCTTGACTAGAAAATTTCTTGTTTCCTTCCAGACTAAATGTTCTAAAGGTCCATGACATCTCCTCCTTGCTCACCAATGGAGGTGATGTCCTGGCAAAGGAGAAGAGTAGAGGAGTTAGTAAAATTCCCCAGAGTCACAGGGGACAAGGAAATGAATTTCGTTCCATGACTGATTTCCAGTTGCCATCATGTTTACTGATATAGCCTTTGCTAACCTACTGTTAGGACAAAGGTTTTGAGAACAATCCAGAAGAGTATCTAGTTAGCCTTTCATAAAAGAAAGCCAATGTACCGTTCCAATATAATATAGGCACACCATGAATTTAAGAATGTGAAAGACCTGACCACTAGAATCTCAATGTTCTAACTACTTCCACAGATCATGGAGAGAGAAGGGAGAGGGAGAAGAAGCTAGAAGCTATTCCATCCCTCAAATTGAGGGGGAAGCTTTGGACTAACTTCAGTCCACAGCAGGCCTGCTGAAATGGACTTGGTCACACCATTAATCATGAAATGGGATAGTTCCAGAAGTTTGTGTGAGCCATCCTTCCTTCCCATGAAATTGTTTGAATGAAGCCAGAGTGGTGCTGTCTTGCTGCTGAATTGATTCAAATTTCTAGACAAAACTTCCGGATGAGCCCCTCGGATCCATAAACCTCCTACAGCTTCTCCAAATTGGGTCAATGACATGTCCGCCTGAGGAGCCCTACCTAAAGCAGGCTGGGGCTCTCGCATTGCTTTAATCTGCGCTCATCCTGCCCTTAACTAAGATCGTACATACCTTTTCCAAGTCAATAGTGTACTGAACTGTGGAAAGCAAGGTATTGTCTTCCAGGGAGATTTGCTGGGTGATTTTTGAAGATGTTTATTAAACCACCTTGACACGCATGTGCTTGCTAAACTACAAGTTAGGATTTCCAGTAAGCACACTTGATTTGGGAGCCTGTTCTTGCCACTGACTTCAAATGGGAGTACAGACATTTTCATCATATCATCTTGGCTTCAAAAGCTGGCTGAAGTCCAAAGAATAATAACCAAATTTGAGGAACCTAGAATGACCTGTCTGCAAGGAAGAGACGTAGGGCTTTCAGTTTAGTGCAGTTCCAATCACGGCTTACATTTCCTGAATAATAAGAATAAGAATAAAATTTAAGGTTAAGGATGTTCATAAGTTTATCTGAAGTCAAATCTCCCTCTACTTTGGTTCCAGTCTTCCTCTTTACATGGGGATGAGGAGCACCTCCCAGAAGGCTCTGTCCCCCAGGAGAAGCTGGCCTTCCTTAGCCCTGGTTAGCCCAGAAGATGAAATCTCTGTAGGATTGCCCCTCACCTCCAGCAGGAGCAGCAGCTAGATATCGCGTCTTCTGCAAATCTGGTGTGGGAAAGCTCCTCCTAGCCAACCTCCTCCCCAACTTCCACCGCCCTCCCATCCTCCATACCCCCACCCCCAGTTCAAGGAATTTCCCAAGCATCCCAAAGCTTGAGTTTCCTGCCTGAGAGAAGGGGCAAGTATAGGTATAAAAGCTGAGGAGGGCTTGGGGAAAGCACAGTGCTGCAGAGCTTCAAATCCCCACGCCGTTTCTTTCTTCCTGAACCAGCGCCCTCTTCGCCGCTATGAGTCTCCTGCCCAGTCGCGCTGCCCGCTCGCTGTGCGCGCTGCTCGCACTGCTGCTACTGACGCCGCCGGGGCCGCTCGCCAGCGGTGAGAGCTCACAGCCCGCGGGACGCACGGGGCAGAGCAGCACGCCCCAGCCTCTGCAGCGACCGCCGCGTCCCGGGCTCGGGGAAGTGTCCCGGGCCAGGCTCGCTGGAAAACAGTTCCCCCAGCGACGTGCCCTATAACGGTGTCTCTCTTTCTGTCACAGCTGGTCCTTCTGCGGTCGTGGTGAGAGAGCTGCGTTGCGTGTGTTTAACCATAAAACCCACGATCAATCCCAAAATGATCAGTAATCTGCAGGTGATCGCTGCAGGTCCGCAGTGTCCCAAAGTGGAACTAATGTAAGTCCTCGTGCGCTGTGGTATACTGTGACATTGGCGAGAGGGAAGTCCCCCCAGCCTGGGTCTTCAGCCCCTGCCGCTCATGGGCTCATCCTTTTTTTTTCTTTCTGCAGAGCCACCTTGAAGAACGGGAAGGACGTCTGTCTGGACCCAGAAGTTCCTTTGATTAAGAAAATCATCCAGAAACTTTTGGACAGGTACCCATCACTTTGATCGTGGTTTTATAATCTCTCGGAGTGTAGCCTTCTGAAGGTCCTTATTCTCTGCATCGGATTTGGCTACTACATCCCCAGCCCATTCTTAAAATAAAAAGGGTGTTCAGGAGGAAAGGAGAAAGTTGTTCTGGAACGTCCTGGGAAAACTCTTGTCACCAATCTTACACGTAATTGCCTAAGAGGTTACACGGAACTCATGACTAAGATGCATTTTTTGTTAGTATTTAGTCCTTGAGTCAACCCTTTGCTTTTTATTGATCCTAAGATTCATGTTTTGAAAACAGATTGGCGTAGGCAGAAATTTGGATATCTGATATAATTCTTTTCTCAACAGAGGAAACAAGAAAAATTAAGAGAAAGGGCCATGCGTTGGAAAAACTGCTCACTTCTTCAGCAGAAGTTTCCCAGAGATCTCTGGACCCAAAGAAGATAAAAAGGAAGGGCTGATTTTCTCCAGTGAGTTAGGTTTCTTCATGAATTCCCCGCTTTGAGAGAAGGATAGGAGGAGGGACTATATTGGTCCCTGAAGCTTTCTGGTCAGCTTATGAAGAATTTTACATAGTATTTCCTGCTATTTAATTGCTGTTATTTTATCTGCTATGCTATTAAAATCTTTGACAATTGACTAAATAGTGAGCCAAGAATCACTGCTTGTTAATTTTTCAAGGTAGCTAGTGTATTTCTAAGATATATTCCCTAGAGTGTTACTGAAAAAGCTGTGCATTTAATATATGAATGTTATTTCGTTAGAATGTTATCTAAGACGTTAAACTGTTACCCTTACTTTTCTCATGAAATCAGAATTATTTTAGTATTGTTTCTTGGGGAATACATTGGAGAATTTCCTTACTCTTTACCCTGGGATTGTGTTTAAGTTATATTGCGTTAGAAAGCTGGGTGCATCATACATTTACCTGTATAGAATATATTTCCTTATTTAGAATTTCTAAATGTTTAAGTTCTATAAGGAGCAATATATTCTTTTCCTATAACTTTAGACATTTGATGTCTTCTTAGTATGGCATAATGTCATGACTTACTCATTAAACTTTGATTTTATATTGTATTTATTAACTATTTTATTAGGAGTACTGTAATTTTAATCACTAAATATATGTTTTCGCTAGATGAAGCAGCTAAAAAAGAAGTAAATTCCTTATGGCTAGTTTTTATAGAAATGCATTCCTTTAGCTTTTTTTTTTTAAAGAATAAAGCAACCTAACAATGATTTGTACTCAAAATTTTGAAAATATATTTGAGTTATTTGAATATAAACACATCATTTAGTTTACAAAAAAGTAAACAGCAATGCTAAGATATGTAGATGCTTATACTGGATCTTTTTAAGGTTCTGACCATTTTGTTATAAAGAATTATGTATGCATCACATTTATTTTGTTATAATTTCATGTTTTAATTGTGTGTCTCATTGGTTTATAGCACTTCTTTTATTCTTTGGAAAAAATAAAATATTTATAAAATTTAGTCATGTTGTTTTTTCCTTCTTACACTGATACAAAATTATATTTTTCTTTCATCCTACCTCATTTTGAAAATTAGCTGTGCTTTTTTCTGGTTAGTGGAGAGGACTCTCATTTCCCAATGACATTGCATTAGTTCAGCTTTTTTCCAAGCTCAGGCTCCTTCCAGTTTCTCCTTCATAGCACCAAGAGCCTCTGGGTTCTTTATAAAACACAAATAAGTAAGACTTTCTCACCTTAAATCCTTAACTGGCTCCCTATGTCCTAGATCTGAAATAAAAGTGAGAGAGCACCAAAAATTAGGTTCAGTCTCATTTGACTCTTTCTTCCTTCGACTTCGCTTTTCTACCCCATCTTTGCAATCAAATGTTTAGTTCCTTCCTGGGTCCATGCTTTTGCATTTGCTAGGGTTTCTACCTGGAAGGGGCTTTCCTCTTCTACCTCTAGGAAGAAGCTTATTCATCTTTCTGAACTCAGCTCAAACATTACTTCCTTCACAAAGTTTCCTTGACACTCCCAGCAGAATTCATGTTTTCCATTTTGATGTTCCCATAGCATCTTCTAGATACTTGAATTTATTTGAATGGCAAATATGGCATTGCTTTTATTTGTTTAGAGGTTTCCTTACCTTACTCTGCTAAGAGCTCTCCCAGAGCATCAATCATATTTCCTCTCCCTCTGCACCACCCCCCCATTAATGACATAGATTAACTTAAGAAATTAAGTTATCTTGAACCTCAGGGTGTCAGATAGTGTCTTATAATCAATAACTTGCCTCATGGTAGGTGTCAAATAAGTTGTAATTCCTTTACCCTCTTTTCTCCTTGTCTATGAGTAATCCAAGAAGAGCTTTGGTATATGCAGTCCCCTCAACCTGTAACACCTACCCCTAATTTTCACATGGCTAACTCCCATCCTTCCTTTGGGTCGGTTTACCTGTCTCTTAGGGCCTCTGTGACCCTTTCCCCCACCCCTTTTATATTCTTTCATAGAACTTAGTTTTTTTCCTTGATAACATTTTGTCATTGACATGACTATAGAGTCTATAGAGACTACGACATGTGGTCATATATTTAGTGTCTGTTCCAATCTCACTGAAAGCTTCATCAGAGCAAGGATAATGTTCATCATGTTCATCTCAGTTCTTAGGACAGTGCCTAGCACAGAGCAGGTGCTTAAACAGATGAACGATCTAGGTTAAACAAGTCCCACTGTCTCTCTAGTATTAGAATAGTAATTTCATGTAAATAGTTTATTCTTAGGAAAAGCAAGAAAATGAAAGGAGACTAATCCAATTAATCTACATATGCACACACTCCAATTGGATTACTATATTATATATGCTCATATTGGCATGTATTGTATATACTAGTATATGCTAATGTATCATTAGCATATCTACGTCTAACTTGCTATTCTACATCTTTTCATCTCTTTCCTTACATATGAATACCAATTAGGTTAATATATTTTCTATTATATATTAGTATATCTATATAACAGAGAGGTGGAGAGAGAGAGATAAAGAGAGTAAGATACAAAAATAGGGAAAAACCAAGAATAGATTGAAAGAGATGGGTTTGCTGACAATTTTATCAGCAGTATAGAAAAGCATAAAATACATCAAATTTAAAATATATATATCAACTTCTGAGGTCTCTTTTTGCTTCTTCAAATAGTAATTTTCTTTTTCTTACATGTTTTATATGAAATATATATTTTGTGAAAAAATAAACATTATTGGTTTATTTTTTATTATTATTTGAGAATTTTATTTTTCTCAAAAGCAATATTTATAAAGTTTAGTTTGTTCATAAACCTTAGAATAAGACCTATTTGTATTATCCTTGCAATTTTATATGTCATGCTCATGCTATAATTGGCCATTCTATAAAGAAAATAGATTACAGAGTATTATCAAAGCATAATCTATACAAAATCCTCAATGACAGCTAGTATTTACCAATCCTTGACCCCAGCACTAGCAAACTCAAAGACTAACATATCTGGGCAAAATTAACTTAATGTATGTCATCTAGGGGTATGTCTTATATTTTCCTCACACAAACTCCTAAATACTATTTCCACTCTTCTGTCCACTTAAAACTTTCTCATATATGAAATCCTTGAGAAATGAATGAAGTGTCAGCTAAAATCTACTCTATGTTACTGTCCCATCCAGACAATTTTCAAAGTGTAATTAATACCTTTCATTTAACTAGACTTTCCTGTTTGCCTCTGGGTGTGACATATTCACATAATCCTTCTAATTCCTGAAGGTATGACGAGATCTATGATAAAATATGACTAGTGGCCTTGTTTTTCTATCATAGTTTTAATTCTTGCACTAGGAAAATAATTGCTGTTGGTAACTCATATTGTACATAACTTCAAAAATCTTTCCTGGACATTACAAATTGAGAAATTTACTAGACAAAGGAGCACTTGGGGATTTTGATTTACCTCCCTAACTAAGTCCTGGAAGATGAGGAAAGTGCACATGATTCTGATTTTGGCTGACAGTCATAGGCTTTTAGTCAGCAAAATTAATATTACATAGTAATAACATAGAAAGACCTAGAGTTTAGGTGTAAATGTTTGTTTCTTAAAGTGTAGTCTTGTTTCTTAAATATTGAGAAATTGCAGAATTATCCTCAACGCTGAAAAATCCACTTTCTTAATGGATGTGTTTCCACTGCCACACGAGCATGGAATGATTGTTTCTGACCCACCTCTAGGACTGGACAAAAAGAAAAATAGTTGATTCATTTCCAGCAAGAGAGGCCAGTGATGCTCTTTTATAGTTTGTGATGCAATACAAAGTCAAAGCAATTGTGTTTCAAATCTGGTTTTGGGTATTTTTATCTATGAGACCTTGGCAATTTATTTAACATCTCCATCCCTCGGTTTTTTCATCTGTAAAATCAGTACAATAATATGTCTAGGGTACTTAGAGTTATCCTAGAACAAAGTAGATGTTTGATAAATATTTGCTTTTTCATCAAGGCTCCTAATTCAAACTCGCCTTTATAAATGAGAAGACTGAGAGCTCAATAATTTAAGTATAGTTTTTTTTCAGATTTATCCATATTTTTTCTACCTTTGCATGAATGATTCATTTTTAGTGCTTATAAGAATTTTTTTTCACCTGTCTTTTTCAGAAAATTTTTGGAAACAATATATTCATATTTTCTTTATATTTTTTGTCAATTATGTGGTAATAGTATCAAAATGTATGATGTAGTTCCTTTTTATAAATATTTATCCATCACAATACCAATATATTTGATATCATTTATTGATAATACTGTTACATACTGGACCCTGTGAAGAATACTTATGATATAGAGACTACAAAGATGAGAAACTTTTAGCCTAAGTTAAAGTCTTTTGATAGCAAATATACTCAGTTTTTTTTCTGACAAACTTTTCTGGAAAACTGGATGAAAAGGGAGTAGAGTTTTTAAAAGAGGGAGAAAGAGAGGGAGTGTCTTAGGTGGGGGTCCCTAGAATTAAACTCTGAGTTTGTGTTTAAGCGGTTTATTGAAGAGTGACCTAAAATGTAACATCTTTCAGGAAGTAAGGAAGTAGCATTAGGCAGAGGAAGAGTTAGTGTTAGGACAAAAGATTTAGATGCTCTTACAAGTAGCTCTGGAACTGGGATGGCTTTTCAGTTATTCTGAACTGTGTTAAGGGAGGCAGATCTCTGTACCCTCCTATTGACTTCAGGACAGTGACATAGCTTTAGGTAAGACAGTTTCCTTAGGCCATGAGCTATGCCTCAGTTATGAGCTATCTGTGGCCATCACTTCCAGCAGCTGAAGAAAGTCATGGTGCTGAAAGGGCATCTAGATGACGTATCATGGTTTCAGGAATAGGGGAGAGGAGGAAAGAGGAAGAGACGAAAGGGGGAGGAGGTAAAAGAGGAACAAAGGGAAGAGGACAGGCAGGAAGAGAGGGGGTGAAGTGAGGGGAAGGGAGAAGAATGGAAGGCTCCTTTTTCTTCTTTTTTTTCCTTTCTTCCTTCTTCTTCCCTACTCTCCCCTCTCCTCCTCCCTCCTTTCCTCCTCTCTTCCTTCCATTCATTCTTCATTTATTTCTGAGAAATAAAATGATACTACTTGAAAAAGGGAAAGAAGCAGAGGAACCAAAGTATCCCAGCAAAAATTTAGCCAGCAACAAGCATCAACCACCTCCCATGTGAATGAGGTCATTTTGGATTCTTCAGCCATTCCAGTGGCCTTTTGACTATACCCTCTACATGAGCTCAGGCAGGATAATAGCAGAAGAACTTCTCATTAGCATGTGGGATATCACAAATAATAAACTGTTGTAAGCCACTAAGTTTGGTGTTGGCTTGTTACAAAGCAAAAAAAAAAAAAAAAGAGGATCCTTATGCATTCGATGTTCAACAAATGATATTAACATAAAATGAAATAAAAAATTTCTCAAGCCTGCAGAATAGTGCAGTGATCCTATTTAATAGCACCCAGGAAAATATTTCCTCCCCAACTCCTTTACCTTCCCCACTCTCCCCAACACCTCCACCCCATGCTTCACCTCAGTACAACATACAGTAATTAAGGCCTGGATCATTCTTGTCAATTCAGAGTTATACAGAAGACCACTTGATTTCAACACTTATAAGGAACTTTTTGTTGGTTTATATTTCAATCTATTGATTAAAGAGCTTTAACAAACTGACTCACATTTTTTCCCCGCCCTGGGATCTTCTTTATCAGTTACTTTTATGACTAATTCCCAAACGATAGCTTATTTCCTTCACACTTGGGAGTTCAAAATATTCTATGTCTAGCAGACAATATATGTCTTACTTTTAATGGGAAATGGTCTTCCAATGTCTCTAGATATTTTCTTTTTAAAACAGCTAACAGATAAGTTCTGTTTTAAGTTTTAGAAAACTTACTACTTTCCTGAATGACTCTGCTATTTATACGATGACTTAAAGGGAAAAGAGATAAAGTAACTTGCCACTAAAAAAAAAAAAAAAAAAAAAAAAAAACCAGAAAGAAAACCACCATGGAGACAATGTAATATTCATTAAAAGGCTGTCAAGTTATTTTTAAACCCAAGAAGCTCTGACACTAATTTTCTAGCGTTCACTTAAGTTATAATTTTGTAAAAGCTATTTTTTTATTTAATAACTGATTTTAAAATTTGTTACTAATTTCTGTTCAGTCAGTTTATTGGTGTTTATACCGTACTTCTCTTTATAGAAATCAAAGAAAATTATGCAAATGAGAGTAATAGCATTTAGCAGTATTAGTAGCAATAGTAACAGCAGTAATAGCAGTAAATTAGTACTTATATCCCATTGCTCTGTGCAAATATTTGAGCTTTCTCTTTTTAAAAAGAAGTAATTAAATAACTAAGTCACATAACAAAGAAAATTTTGTAATGCCTGGAACATAGGAAATACTTAATCAAAATTTATTAAATAAATGAAATCACAAAAATTATCTACCTCAAATGCTGACTAATAGGCTTATAAAATTTTAGTGACTCAAGAAATTTCTTAATACTGTCTCATAAACCTTGCTGACAATGTATCTTTTGTGACAAAATACATTTGTTGACTAAGACGTCCTGAGCTACATGCCTGCTTCTTTCCTGGTACCAACTAACCTGATGATCCTGTGCTACATGCTTACCTTTTTCCCAGTACTGACTAGCTCAAATAGTGTCACTAGTTCAGAAGACTTTCCATACAGTTTCCCCAAAAGGATTAGGAATTTTGAGTAATCTTACTAAATGAATCAGGAACCAAAGTTGGATTGTGTTTATGTCCAGTGAAGCCAATAAATATTAAAAACCATATGTGTTGGGAGTTATGATAAACAGAAAAAGAAATATCCTAGGAGTAATGCTAAAAACCTTTATATCTTGCTCTGGAAATGGTTTTGAGCTTATATTTGAATAAAAAAATCTGATTTGCAAATTTACAATATTTCAAATACAATGATGGGAAAAGGCTATAAAGTTATCACTTGGGAAGAACTGGAAAAGAGTTTTCTCTCCTTATTCTGTTTCGTTTTGAGATTCTCCGAAATTCACTCCAGATCTCAACTCTTAGAAGGATACTAATTTTCAACTTAAGCTTTTCCTCAAGCTTGTTTCTTAGCCTATAAATTTTCAGTTTGGGAGAGGTGGAAACTCATTGAAATTTAGTATATTCTACACCTAAACTGTAAGCTATAAAAAGAAAATAAATAGAATGGAGAAAATAAAGAATACATTGTAAAACAGGAACTGAGAACTTGAGTAGATATACTCAGTAACTGACAAACAACAGAAAAAATTGACTTAAAAGTTAAAAGAAAAAGTTTGGAAAAATTTACTGTAATCATTTTTTAATAAAAAGTAATTTTATACACTTAATAGTTTGAGAGTTTCTTCTAGAATTTTAAAGGTATAAAAAATAAGCAAAAAACAGGAAAATGGGAAATTTAAATATTGCATATGATTTGCATATAATTGTAGGTAGAAGACAACATGTAGTCAGGACCTCATCCTTTATGCTCAGCCTTCCAAATAACCTTTTTATACCATAGGTACTTTTAGCCACGTGGAATTTTGTTTGAGAATTGTGGCTGATTAGAAAGGAAAGAGAAACTTTCCCTCATGTAATTCATATTTATTGATTTATTCACTAGCATCGTTTAGGACCCATTATCCTATGTATAGGATACACGAGGCATTAAAAAAACCTCAGACATGCCTCTGCCTTCAAAAGTGTACAGTCCAGTTGAGAAAGCAAGTCTTATAGATGGGACAGTGACCCAGATAATAACACATACAAGCCAGCATGTGTAGTTCCATCTCTGTATCACTGCATGGCTTTGTCTATGTCAAGTGGAGTTTGAGATCAAGACCCTTAATTAGGGTCTGAGAATTACGAAATAAAGATCTTATTACAATTTGTAAAATGCTAAACTGGGAACATCCTCAAAGTCACCAATAAGACAGAGGTTAGACTACAATTGCTCATGCCACAGAATGTCATACGGCTATTAAAAAGAATGGGGTAAAACTACACCGAGGTAGCATGAAAGGATGTTGAGGACATTTTTGAAGGGCAAAAGCTGTATAGTGATCCAATTTATATAAAAAAGATCTATGTCTATCTCTACGCATATATATGTGGAACTCCCTGTATTATGTGTGTGTCTCTATGTATATGTATATATGTGCATATAAATGCAGATGGAATAGAAACTACTGCCAAATTGTTACTGATGGTTACCACCAGAGAACAAGAATGTGGAGTAATAATGAAGAGGAACTTGTGTCTTTTATTCTACATACATTTACAGTGTACGAATCTTTGACAGTAAATTATATCATATATTTTTCTGTTAGATTAAAAATAAAAAAATATTGGGTCTTGCTTTTCAGGGTATTTTTAGATGGTAGAAACAAGTGGTTTATTTTATAATACAAAGGAGGATGAGTTGGCTTCTAGTTTCTGGATAAAATTACAGAAGATAATACATTTGGAAGACAGAACAAAGCCCAAATGAGGCTTTGATGGTAATGGGCTAATATTTTATCCACATACTTCAAATGAATCCCAACATTTGTCAACAACTGGGATAGGAAAGTTTGCTTCCCTGGGTAACTTGAAAGAGTAGAGAACTCTTTTTTCGAAGAGTCACATATTTATTCTATGAGTATCTATTAGTATCTATTAGGCCCATAAATAGCATTATAAGAAAGGCATGGCATTTTATATCATTATACAAAAAAAAAAATGCCATATTTCAGCCTAGCTCTTAAAAATGGAGTGTTAAATATGTGTAAGGCAGATAGGTGTTGAGAAAGAGAGAGTGGGAATGTGAAGTAATATATAAAATAAAATCTAGCAAGAACTTTAACTTGCCTGGCGATTATCTGGGCTGTGTACAACTTGACCACCCTTCTACATAGGTAACCACAAACCCTCATCCCCCACCCCTCCAACCTTTTTTCTCCTTACTGGCCTTGAGGGGGGTGCATATAAAAGACTTCAAGAAAGCATGAAAAGCCACTTAGCTGGAGAATCTTGGCAGTAATTCACCCTCACTCCAAGGTCTCCTGGCTCTGGGAACAACTCCACCTCAGTTCTTGCCACCATAAGCCTCAGGTCCGATGTTACCTCCTCCTGTGCAAGCTCACTTCATGTCTTACAGGTGCTGCTGCTGCTGCTGTCACTACTCCTGGCTATGATGGTGCCCCCCACCATGGGAAAAAGTAAGAGAAACTTAGGGAAAGCTAAAGATGCGGTCCCTGCTTCCCTGTAGCTGTGGCTGATTCTGCTGCAGCTGTGTCTGAGGAAAAGGCAGTCATGGTGCTCCTGGGGCTGGAGAAGGCCATTATATTAATAGTCCTAACTGGAGGGGCTATGCTAGTGGGTGCTTAATGTGTGCCAGGCATTTGGCTGAGATACTTTAATAAAGGTTTCAGACCATATTCACAATGGCCTTGTGAGAGAGCTACAATTCACAAAGAAGGGGACTGAGGAAACAAGTCAATAGATAAGATCTTTAAGATATTCATGACCACTAATCAAGACTGTTTCTATCCTAGCTAAAAGTGTGGACTACGAGTGGTATACTGAACTTCTCTGCACGTGTGTAAAGATCATCTCTGGCATTCATCCCAGTAACATCCAAAATTTGAAGGTGATCAGTCCAGGACATCATTGCCCCAAAGTTGAAGTGATGTAAATCCCTGCTACTGTATTATTAACTCATTAGGGAAGCCCTCTGCCTCTATTCCCACCAACACTATTTTTCCAGTCCCATGGATCCCCATAATCATGCCAAGACACATGGATAATTCTATTCTCTCTTGCAGAGCCAACCTGAAGAATGGGAAGGAACTCTGCTTGGACCCAGATGCTCCCAAAATCAAGAAAATAATCCAGAAAATTATGGAAAGTGATGGGTCTGCTGCTTTACCTATACATTTTCTGCCAAACTTTTTTATCTCCTAAGAAGAGTAAGACTTTGAAGTCTTGACTTTCTGGAGTTTTTATTTATCTAGGATACTCATTCATACTATATTAAACTTTGGGTATGTTTTTTATTCTATCTTAAAAAGTCACATTTCATTCTGAGAAGGCTGGTTAATAGATGACAAAGAGAAGATGAAAGTAGCAAGCCTAATTTTAAAGTGTTATATATAGTTTACACTCTAACTCTAGGCTAAATGTGGTACTGTGCTTTGCATTTCTTTATTTAAAAATTTATTTCCAAATACATTTGTGTTAACTTATCTTGCTTTACTTTGCTGTCAAACTAGATATGTCCATGATGGTAAATAGATTCTATAATGGTCAATGACATTAAGAATCACATAGCCCAGCATGGAGTACTTGCTCAATAAACATTTCTTAACATGTTTAGGGACTTAATAGAGTCTTTCACTGTCTTAGTCCTAACATGTCTTGTTTTGAAGCATTCTCTAAAAGATTTTTCTAATGTTTATTTTGGCCTTCAAACCCTAAAATTAATAAAGTTGTAGAATATGAGTCTTGTAGCAGTGGTTATTTACTTTAAAGTGAATATATTTAATACTAGTAGAGCAAAAATTACTTGATAAAAACATTAATATACTCTATAAAAAACTCCAGTATTTCTAATGATAATAATGACAATGATAATAATAATAATAATAATACAGGTTCTACTTGGCACTAAATGTTTTACCCTGGTATGTTTGTACATATTTGCATTTACTTAATATTTGTATGGTTACAATTCTAGTATTAGAATCAGCCCTGCAAATAAGTACAATAGAGAATTACTTTACCAGACTATTAATTATTATTTTATAATCAACAGAACTGTCATTTATTTCTTAATCCCTTAAATTTATTCCCATACTGTTCTTACAGGAGTATTAATGTAAAATCAAAATTTGTTATGGCTTTTTGTCATATATTATTAATTTTAACAGAATTGTTGGAAGAGAAAGCCTTAATTATCTTTTAATTCTTTTTCACACTTTGGTATTCACAATAGGCCAACAGAAGTCACTAGTTGCTGATCATTTTTAAGATCCTATAATAATAGATAAATTTTATTAATAACTTTTAATATGTCAGGTATTTTAAGTGTTTTGCATACATGAATTAAGCAATTCTTACAAGACAGCTATAATGTGCTTAAGAGCACATCCTCTGGAGAGAGAATAACTAGTTTACTCAAGTCCACCACTTGGTAACTCTGTAACTTTGGGCAGTTTGCATAATCTCTCTGTACTGCAGTTTCTTCATCTCTAAAATGGGATGATAATATTGCTTACCTCATAGAGTTGGTGTGAAAATTAAAAGAGTTAATAAATTCAGAGTGCGGAAAATAACGCATGTCACACAATAATATATATAAATGTTAGTGACTATTTGTTATTATTACGATTAGCACCTCTAATATTACAGAGAAGAAAACTGAAGTTCAGAGAGATTAAGAAATTTGCCCTAAGATTAGATAACTCAATAGGTGACAAGAGCAAAAATTTGAAACTGTGCTCTTAACCACCACACCACACCACACCACACCACACCACACCACACCACACCACACCACACCACATCACACCACTTTCCTTGATTCTTCTTTCACTTATGACCAGATTACACTATGTATCACATAATGTTATTGACACATAAAATGGGACTTGATACATAAATAACATGCTGTATATATTATGATAATTACAGGAGAAGAGATAAGTTCACCTACCTCAACCTGTGCATGGACTTTGGAGAGCATTCATATAGCAAACATTTAGTTTATAAACTTTCCTTATTAAGGTCTCTTCTTATTATCTCCCTACTATTATAGGTTCAATGCCTTAAAATGCTTTGTCTAAAAAATAAAGGCGTATATTAAGTAAGAGTTAACCAAAAATAAACATAAATATACATATAATAAAGTAGTAAATGGGGACTGCAGTCCTAGCCATTAATTTGTCTCCAATAATTCAAAATAGCTCTGCATCTCATTCATTTCTCCAGTGGTTTCCTACTGAAGTTCAACAGGGCCAGCTCCTGAGACATGACACAGTTTTTACACTATACTAATACCTATCGAGATGCAGATGTCTTTTAGTTTTCTGTGCATATGTAGAATTATTCTATTTAGATGCATAGAAAGAATGATTTAATTGTCACTACTCCCTGGATTTCTTTACACTGCAAATATTGAAATCTGGGCGTAAGGTTGTATAAATTCAGTATGTTGTTCATTCATCTCCAAAACTACCCTTCCTATCCATTCCCTCTGCCAGTAATCCAATCTGAGATTTTAACTTTCAATTTCATAAACATAGTCTACACCAGCCATTGTATGAGGTGTTGGATATTAAAGAACATATAAGTCACAGAGAATTGCCCTTGAAGAGATCACTGGTGGGAGAAGCAAACATGTTGACAAACAATCACAATCATGTGTGATACTTATTAATATAGAGGTATGCTCCGATTGCACTAAGAAACAGACACATGAACAAGTCAAATCCTCATCATCATCATTTTCAACACTTACTATCTTTAGGAGTGTAGTAACTTTATATTGAGCCTCTGTAGACCACTGGTGTGCTGGAGTAGTGGTAAACATTATGATAACTCACCTCCTAGAGCTTCTCACTTAGGAAGAGAAATCATTTTAAACATTTTAAAACTCACACAGGTACACACATATTTTATATGCACAGATGTGTGTGTGTGTGTGTGTGTGTGTGTGTGTGGTCTGTGAGAACAAAGAACATAATTAACTTTTCAGCTGTCAGGGAAGGACTTCTGAGGAAGTAATATTTAAATTGATGCCAGAATTATGAATAGAATGTAGCCAGCTGAAAGGGCAGGTGGCAGGAGAATAAGAGAAAGAACATTCTAGGCCCAGGAAGTAAACTGCATATCTCTGCGGAAGTCTGGTCCTGCTGAGCATTAACGGATCAGCTAGTTCCTCGCAGTGGGCTCTGGGTGCCGTCACCACTGTTAATCAGTGTGACAGGGAACTTCTGGCTTTGAGATGAGGGCATACTTTGTCCTGATCAAGAGCCAGAGTCATTCTTTTTCAGGGAAAGAAAGATGGCCCATAATGATCTCTCCCTTTCCTGCACAGGATTCTGTTGCATATCCTCCACATTCTCTTCCACGTCTTTTCCACACAGATCTCAGATGCTCTGAGACCTCTTGAGAGCATCACAACTCCTTTCAACAGTGCGGGCCATCTCACCGTGGTCCTAGCCCAGGTCTCAGCAGGCACTGGGAGATGTGGCCTGGAAATTCTTCTTGGCCTCTCTTCTAGACTGAGCAGAATGAAGAAACATCCAGGCACCAAGTTTTACAGAAAGAGAGCATTCAAATATTACTCTTACAACTTTTTCTCAGAGTAAGAGCATCAATGAGGGTAATAGACCTTGCCTCCTACAGTATATTGGATTATGGTTGGTAGAGCCTATGGATCCCATTCAAGAGACTGAGGAAGCTTTCCATATGCAAGTGACATTCAGAACTGAGTCATTGCCTAGAGAGCAAATTCGACATTTTAGTAGCAGAAAACAATGACAAACTACACACCTTTAACACACACAGCTGCCAAAGTGAACTCAAAGGTAATCAACAAGAAAGGCAAGAGAAAATGAGCAGTTATTAAGGCAGCTGGGGGATGGGGAGGGAACAGATGGGAAGGTACTTGCTGTGTAAAGTGCAACGTGGTGACTACAGAGAACTCTACTATTACACATAACAAAGAACACATATATTTTATAAGGTTTGATCACTATTCATAACTCCACAAGTGTGCATGTATATGAATTCAGTTTGGGGTGTGAGTCCTACTACCAGCTTCCAGCTGAGACAGCTGACCCGGGCTTTTTATATTTATTTAATTTTTTCCTAATCTTGGCTGGCCAGAACCTACCTCCTCTCAGCTTCAGCACCACAGCTCGTCACTCTCTGCCCCAGGCTTCCGGACTGCACCGACAGTGGGGATAAAACGGGCCTGAGAGGCTCAGAATCACTGGTCTGCAGAGCTTCAGCCTCGACCGCCCTTGTGCGCTCATCTCCTGTCGGCATCTCTGTGACATGAGTCTCGGAGTGGGCTCCAGCACCTCCCGCCCATGGCGTGGCCCGGGGCTGCTGCTCCTGGGGCTGCTGCTGCTGCCAGCTGTGGTTGCCCACACCAAGGGTGAGAACAGAGGCAAAGAGGGGAGGGACCTGGGGAGGCCGGGAGAGAGGCCGGGAACCCCCGCGCTGGGGCAGTCTTTAACCGCCTGCGAAACCCGCTACCCCGCTACGCTTTACTGAGCGTACATGGTAAGTGTGCAGGCACTGTGACAAGCGCTGTCCCGTGCGCTTCACCACCTAGGCAACAATACTTCTTTACTGAGTTAGATATGGTTCGTAGACTAGGAAATGAAGGCCACACGTAGTGAGAAATGTCCCTGAGGAACGTTTAAGCATCCTAGGAGTTACCACGCCATTTCCCACTCTCATCTCCTCCTGTCCCTCCCACCTCCAATCCCTAGAAGACCCTGAAGAAGGAGAAGAGGAACTGCAATGCATGTGTGTGAAGACCACCTCCGGAGTCCACCCCAAGCACATCATGAGCCTGGAGGTGATCCGGGCCGGACCCCACTGCCCCACCTCCCAACTGCTGTGAGTCCTCACACTTGCACTTCACCCTCTGCTTCTGCTGCCCTTACCTGTCACCCTTCTACACCCACCTCCACCCACAGCCTAATCCCTTGTTCAAGTCCATCCCTTAAAAGGCGCGCCTCTTCTTCCCCTGGCAGAGCCACGCTGAAGAATGGGAGGAAAATTTGCCTGGACCCACAAACCCCCAGGTATAAGAAAACAATGAAGAAATTCATGGAGAGTAAGCTGCTAACTGCCTAAATCTGCACATTCGCTCTATAAAGTGTTTTGGTTTTGTTTTTGGTTTTCATTTTCAATTAAACTGTGGGAAAATCTGATGTTTTTATTATCCTTCAATTTCTAAATAAAAACAAATCAAGTTACGGTATATTCTAAACATTTCTGAATAGAGCAAAGACATAGTATTGACACATCACAATTTCCAAAAAGAAAAAAAAATCTCCAGAATTTTAAGCAAGAATATATTTTGAAGGAAGATTTGATTTAATAAAGACTGGTTTTGCTTGATGTTATATGTTGGCTGAGAAGTATTTGCAGATTTACATGATTGTATTACTTAATAGCTACTTATTCATATATTAATGTTATAATTAGCTTTGTCAATAAATACTAACAGCACTTAAGCTTTACTGGACTACTTTTTAAAAAATAAATAAATGAAACAGACTTTGCTTTTATCTCCTTAAGATTTGTACTATATCTCAGTATTAGAAAATTAATAAAAATAAAACCAGGATCTCTACTACTTAATGGAATATTGATATTTTCCAGAGAAGAACATTACAATAGTTTACTCTTTCTTGGTTCTTTGATAGTGTTGACTTTTCGCAAAAATGAATGTTAAGTTCTTGTACCCACATTACTGCCTATGATGAATCCTACATAAGGCAAACTATAAAATTGGTTTTTATTACATTCCATTGAAATACCATGAGTGTTGCTCTAAGCACACAAATGTCTTGAATAGATTTTTTTTCCCCCCTCAGTATTCTCAGGTTCAGTGAAACCTTATTTTCAGTTACCACTGATCCACGAATCCCTTCACATTGGAGATATTGAGGTTACATGTGAAACAGCTGTGGAAACCAGGAGAGGTACAGGTTGTATTTTCATTCATGCTTTAGGAAAACACTACTATACTTTGAGGAGAAAGGAAGACATTGCAAGATGGTTGTGTTATGCATTGCTTCTGTAATAAATTACCACAAGCTCAATGACTTAAATAACACGAATTTATTATCTTACAGTTCTGGAAGTCACAAGTCCAAACTGGGTCTTATGCGCTAAGCTCAAAGTGTCCTCAGAGCTCCATTTTTTTCTGAAGGCTCTAGGAGAGAATCCATTTCCTTGTCTGTCTCAGTTTCTAGAGGCCACCTACAGTCCTCAGCTCATGGCCCCTTCCTCTACGTTTAAGCTGTATCACTCCAACCTCTACTTCCGTTGTCACCCCTGAGCCTTCTATGTCTTATAGCCTGCCTGCCTCTTAAAAGGACCCTGATAATTATGTTGGGCCCACGTGGGTAATCCAGGATAATGTTACTATTTCAAGATTACCACATCTTCAAAGACTTTTTTGCCATATAAGGTAACATTTTCACAGGTTCTGAGCATTACAGCATGGAAATCTTGGGAAGAGGGTTGTATTATTCTGCTAACCATAATGAGCAAGAAGGAAAAACCTAGTTGAGGCAGGAGAAAACTGCATACCTTCGCTAACGTCATTTCAATCTAATATGTGGCAATGTTTGTGTAGAAGAAGGAATTGGACTGCTAAGAAAAATATGGAGAGCGGTACAATTCAGTTTCCACGGAGAGGTGGGGGATTGGGAGAGGTTTTGACAAACTAGTTAAATAGATACTATTTAGAGGCTTGTGAAGTACTGTAGTATTATCTAAACTTCCACTCACATTGCCTGTTATGTGATATTGTTTGCATTATAGATTTGAGATAATCTCAGAAAGGTTAAGGACTCTTCCGAGGCCACAGTTTATTGGAGGCTGAGAAGATCAGTCTGACTTCCAAGCCCTTGCTCTTGCTTTCACACTATGCTGTCTTTCACACAGGCCAGTGACATGTTAGCTAATTTTTCATAAGTAACTGTCCCATAAAAGAGCTCTTTGAGAGTGGAGTAGGAATTTGCCATGGGAGCAAAGGGAAGAATGGAGCTGCCAAAAGGTGAACATTACGTAGAAAGACACAAAATCACTGAGTCCTCAACACGTTTATTGTTCTGCAGAGCTGAAATGTCCTGGGGAAGGTGAACGATGGTCTCTCATTTGGTGTTTTTTACCTTCAGTCCACCTTATGCACAGTCACCTGAATAATCTTTCCAAAACACACATACTTCATTGCATAAAACATTCCAGGTCAAAAGTCCTGAGCATAGCACCCAAGCCTGTGTCACACTCACTTCCTCTCTGTGCCTTAGTTTCTTCATCTATGAAATGGAGATATTATGAGAGTCTGCTTCATAAATTACTGTGAGGACTAAATAGAATATGTTTGCAGAACACCCGACATAGTTCCTCATGCAGAGTCTGTGCTTAAAACTTAGCAACTATTAATTATTCATATCGCTCTCAATTTTGCTCTCAATTCACCACCCCACTTAGTTTGAAGGGTTGAGTTAGGCATTTAACAGAGTGATTCTTGGTGCTAAGTAGCAAAAAATGGTTGCAATAACAATAAAATTTTCTCAAAACAAATGAGCTTCGGGAGAGAAAGCATTGAAAATGGGGCGTGGGTGGTACAGAAAAGTTTTGCTCATTTTCCTTTTAGTGTCTCAAACAACACACTTAATTGGAATTAGTAGGCGTGACTAATTAGTAGGTGTGACTCAAAGGGCCAAATGACCAAAGCAAAAATTTTCAAAGTCGACTAATGCTGGCGGTGCCTTGCAAATACTCCCTTCAGAACTACCTTGGCTAAAGAACACTTGCAAGGTGCCACCTTTATCAGCAATGGTATCCAGAGAGGGCCTTCCTGCCTGGAAATACCCAAGCTAGGCAGCTGTTTACTGTAGTTTCCTGCTGTTTTAAACATTTGTGGAGTGATAAAGATTGAATGTACTTAACCCCCTTTTTTTTTTTTTTTGGCTGGCTAGAGACAGCCAGCAGAAAATGTTCACAAACTAGGCACTTACTGCATAGTCATGAACCCTATCAACTACAACAAAACCACCAAAGAATATTTTGCTCTTAGCAGTTGTTCCACATTTTTCTAATTTTTGCTTTTTTCCCTTCTAAGGCCTTTGTGATAAAAATAGTTTCCTTTTCAATGCCTAGAGCACTGAAGTTTTAGTTGGTTTTAAAGTTATATCCACATTTTTTCTCATAAAAGATAATGGATGCGTATTTATTATATATATCACAGAAAATATAGAGGAAATAAGGAGGAAACTTTAAAAACTAGCTTCACTACTCAAAACTGTTCTTTTTCTTTTAAAAAATATTAGTCTTTTGAAATTGTTGAGGAACATGAGAGAATTCCCCCATTGTACCCTTCTTTAGTTCTTATGGTTGAACTAGTTAGAAAATAATAAAATTGACACACGATTAGATTAACAGCAGGAAAAAAAAACAATTTAACGTATGCACATGGGAGTATCACAATATAATGCTCAGATCATAAAATGAGGCTCAAAGAAATGATTGAACTAGACATCTTTTTATTCTTTTTAGACAAGGAAACAATACATTTCTGAGAAATTGACAAGAAAAAGAAAGTGCTCATTAGAAAAGAATCTAAGCAGGTTTAGGTATTCCTTAGTAAGGAATGTAAACAAAGTTTGAGCTTGGGTAGGAAATTAGTAAAGGTGTTTAAAGGTTTGTTTACACATGCTTTTTCAACTCTGGATTTTATAACTCTTGTGATAAGTTTGCCTTTTGGCCCTTTAGGAGCGGGAAGGACACCCATCATGGAGATTTATTTCCTGCTTTTGGGGAGACAGAGGAAAGTCAGCGAGTTCTCTCTACTCTTTCTGCTTCTTAGGTGATTTTAGTTCAAAATAATATGCCATTGCAGGATATTTGGGGCAGCCTGCCCCGGGGCCCAAGAATGTGGTTATCAAGTGAACTGCTAATTTTCAATAAAATACCATTGTATGCAATCATGAAGGAATCGCAGTAATGACTTTATTACATTGACACTTGTTTGGGAGCATTTCATGTCCCAATTTGGGGTAATAGAATAAGGTTTTACTAGGCCGGAGGAAGAATGTGGAACCCATGTGATCTAGCATTCACTTACACATTTACAGGTACTATGTATGTATATAGTCCACTGTATGTTTATTTATGTGTGAATATATATATGCATATATGTATTTATATACACATACCCGTAAAAGAAGTTCACAATCCAATATTTATACTTGCTTTGCACAATGTATTCTGACATTTTTCCATACTATCCTATCCTACTTCATCCACTTTTTAAAAATGTTGTCCACAAGCTCGTAAAGTGATGTCATAACCCACTGATGAATCATAACTTTCGATTTGAAAATATTGCTACAGTTCTTTGACTAAAGAGTCAAGTTTTAACATTCTGTGTTGGAGTCTACACTCTAATTAGTGCTTAGGGAGTCAGGAGAGGCAGTATGTTCAGGATCAGCAGGATAGTTAAGTCTCTTTGCCTATAGTCCACCTTCAATCTAAATCTCCAGGTCCGACCTGGGATTGAAGTCTTTGAGAAACCCATGAGGAGCAGCTTTTGAGGGGAAGATGTAACATGAAGTAGAATGTTATCTAGATTGTTGAAATTCTTCATCCTTTACATCTGGGGGCTCTTACTTATTCTCATTGCCCATTCTGCTTTGATCACGCACATCCCAGTTTGGGTTCTCATGCAAACTGAATTGAGGGTAGAAAATACATTGCTTTCTAGGAAGGCTTAAATAAGGCAAACGCCCTTAGTGAATTTAATTCGTGGTTTTATATTTATTTCTTCTTCCACAGTAGCGCTTTTCCTTATCCCTATAACTGTTGTTGGCTTTAGCCCAGAGAGTTGTTGAATAAGACAGTCTTGGGTTACATCTCAATTTTGACTCTGTGTGACCCTGAGTCTCCTGGGTCTCCTCATCTGATAAACAAGGACAGTTCTGTCCAACTCACAGGGCTCTGGAAAGGAGTAAATCTTACTTATAGTAGTACCCAGCATGGGTCTGACTCAGAATTAAAACCAAATAAATGAAAGTTATTTTTCTTCTTTTCTTTAGAGTTTTATCTCCAGAGCACATATCATTTACGAACAGCAGTGGCCACAATCCTTGATCTAATAAGCAACTCATTAAGAACATGGCCAACAAGTAGAACTTCCTCCCTGCACAGAAACACACCCAAAGCTTGGGTGCTGATAACTAGTTACAAAAAATATTTAACATGATAGACACAAGCTGTATTTTCCATTCATGGTAACAACTAAAAGAAAGTCAAACAACAAAACCACAATGTTTATTAACCAGCGTATCTATGAGATTTAAATATACATAGGACATCTGGTGATTGGGAGCCTGGCTTAATTGTCTATGTAGTAAAGAAAACAAGGAAAAGAAATAAACTTTGGATGTAATTTTGTCAAATATTTATTTCTTTGCTGAGGCAGACACAACATGGGGCTTACACTATTATTAGCCAGCCTTGTGGTGAGAGGTAGTAAAAGTTGAAAGCAGAGCAGCCATCAAAGCAGAGCTGGAATAATCAACTCTTAACTTACCATCTGTGTTGGCGATTCAGTCTTCTTTTTCCAGTAATTCTAGGGATGATAATAGAATCTACTAGGGGAAAAGAAATAAAGCAATTTGTACATATCTTCATAGAATAGCAATTAAACTGACCTGTAATTATGTGTTTATCTGTTTCCTCCTTTAGATCAGGGAATAAAAGGTCATGCCTTTATTCACAGACATTATAACACATTCATGCCATTTGTCCCATCAATGATTTGCATGATATGTTGGTTAGAGTCATGTCTGTAACTATAAGAGAATATGCTAAGAGTTCTCTTTGTCTGTTCATTAACCCATCCAATCACACACAGATGCTATAACATATGTTCACTAAACGTTATTTGGTTGTAGATATTCACATGTAAAATACACACAACCAAGCCATCCTTTCTCCACTTACACCATAATTTCCACCATATTAATTGAATCTCATATTTCTTGAATGTCCTCAACCACTTTAGAAATGGTAATCAATGGACTAGATCAGTCATACACTTCCACGGTCACCCCTTTAAAATAAATGTCATTCAGAATCTTCTGCCTTCAAGATCACCTGATTATGTGGACAGAGCCTACAAGGGAAAAATAAAAACAAAAATATTCTTGGCCAAAAACTGGAGGATAATTAACATTGGGACGTACTATCAACATTATGCTCGATATCAAGCTTTTATGATTATTCATAATTTTTCTAGTTGAAATTTGGGTCTTTAAGCTATGCATGCTATTTTCTTCTGTGGTTTAAACATTCATCTTTCAACTTCCTAAATTTTGTTTCCATAATATCATAATTTCATAATGATGCTGTCATCTCCAAAAAAAATTGCTTATGTGATTATTTCTAAGAAAAGTTTCTCCATTTCCTTATTCTTTTACAATTTCCATATTCCTGAATTTCTTCTTATTATACTATATCATTTGTTTAGTGAGTACCACTTTCCAAAGTTCAGAAAACAGTTTCAAGAAAATAGAGATGAAGAACCATTTATAAAAATATTTTTAAAAATCAATAAACATAAAAAACCTGCCCAAAGCTAATATATCAAATGGTTCTCAGTGTTAAGTGAATAATTTAAAATATTCGTAGGCTGATCATGTCATTAGATTTTCATGCCAGGAACAGAAATGTAAATAATCTGGCATTGAAGAAGAAAATAGGCTAAAAGAAGAATTTTATGTTAGAAGTTGGACTTTATCTAACTTTATGTCTCCTACTACACCTACCACTTTGCCTTACACACATAAATGAAAAAAAAAAAATAATAAGATGAATAGCTATTATCCACTCACTTCCTTCCCAGACTTTGGATCTCTAATTAGCTAGTCCCTCTCATTTATCATGAAGCAAATGGTCCATGAAGGCCAAACATACTCTAGCTCTACTTGAGGCAGTCAGCCAAGACCTCCCTTGCTTTATTCCTGACATTGCACCCTTTCTGTTCTAGACCTGGACAGATCAGGCCCTCTGGGCTTTGAATATATTTGCAAGTTTCACTTGTGTTCTTTGGAATTATTGACAGACCTTGGCTTCAGAACTTTCTAGGAACTGGTTCAGACTCATTTCTCTGACTGTTCTAGGTAGGATACTCTTCCCCAGCTCTTATACTACAATGCAAACTTGGCTCATCTGGCTCATGCTGATAACTGAGTGGTCAAAATAGGCAAAAGAAAGTAGAGACATTTTAGGCTGTTGCAATCCTTCAAGGACAGTTTCTTGATGTCTTGACCTCAAGACACATTGGTTACAGGAAACAGTGGTCTGAAATCATTTGTTCATGCATTATTTCAACAAAAATTTGTTGAATGCTTAGTATGTACTAAGTCTTCTTGGAAATGAGCAATGTGAAGAGAAATGAGGTATATCTCCATTGCAGAGTACATAATTCAGCATGGGAGTGTATAAACCAGTGATCCTGAACAATGTGATCTGTATCCAAGGACCAAGGTAACCCCTGAGATGGAGTCAAAGATTTTCTGATGGAGGCGGCACTTGAAATGGCTCCTTAGTGACAGGCAGGAACCTCTAGGACTAGACAATGCCTTTCCTCCTACTTTATGTCTCCGCACTTTCTGCTTTGATGTGAAACTCTAGGTTAAAAAAAAAAAAAACTATTTACTTTTGTTCTTGGGTCATATCATACTGCTTCCAGCTTCTATGCCTTTTTTTTTTTCCTGGAGTGGGCCCCCACCCGTCACCTTATGTAGCACCCTCCTCTACAAAGTTTTCTCTGATAGCTCCCAACTTTCCAAGAAAGGGTATCACATGCCCCCTCCTCTGAGTGCCCAGAAAGCTCTGCACATGGCTGACTGTCATGGACCTCCAGACAACTCCACATCTGTCTGTTCTGCTCCCATAGACTATAAATTCAGTAGTGGCAAAATTCATCTTTTCCCTCTTTGTAGCCTAATTTAGAACTTTTTTAGTTCCTAGCTTATAAGTGGTAGGTAAATGTCGAAGGGATGAATGGATAGGTGAATAAAAAATAGAATAAATAGAGCGGTTTCCGTTGGAAAGGTTTTGCTAGCAGAAATGTGAAAGATGAACAGTGTTAAGCAGAAGAGTTTCACTGACACAAAACAGACATCTGATTTAAATAGTCTTAAAAAGCAGAGAAAGAGAGAGAGAGAAAAAAGAATCTCTGTTGGTTTGCATAAGTAAAAAGTTCAGGAGTAAATCAGAGCCATCTGGGGGACATAGGTGTCTGAACAAGGTCCTTAATAATTTGTCCCATTTCATGTGCTTTCCTCTGGGCCAGCTTCATTCTCAAGCAGACTCTCCAAAGTATTGGCTAACCTCTGAGCCCCATTTTACCAGTTTAGTAAACACCAGGGATAATTAAGAACCTCTTTTTCACTTGTTTCAATAGAAACTCTAGGAACTGTTTCTCATTTGGCCAGGCTTGGGTCACTTACCCGTCTCTGAATCAATCAGCAGGGTTGTGGGGTGGTCCCTTTGGGAAGGAACTGAGAAACAGGTCATCTCAACTGAATCCCACAGACTGAACACAGATAAGTCAATGGTGTGTTACCAGAAGAAAGAGAAAGAGAAGCCAGACATACAGTCTCTGGGGACACTTGAAATGAGAGGCTGACCTTGTTCCTGGTATACACTAATGCCCTTGGCCTGTAGTGGTGGATTCGTCCAGGAATTTAATGTCATGTTCAGACATTTTCACTCTTCTCCCCACAGACCGGAGTCATTAGATAATTTTAGGAAATAGAGATGACAGTTGTGTGGGAATAAGTTCTTAAGGCAAACTAGGGGTAGAGCACAGCTCCACTGCCCATTCCTGCCTGCCAGTCAGCATGGTTTATTCTCAGAATGGAGCAGTGTCTTGGCCTAAGTGCCCCAGAAAAAGCAGAGCTATCAGCCTGCCATGAGGCAGATTTATTTGGGGGAATTATTCCCAATGTACAGGATTGGGCAAAGGAGAAGAGTGAAATAGAAAAAAGAGTGCAAATAACTGGGGTTTAATCCAACTGGAGACCCTTTGAGAAATCATGTAGAATATTGGCCTAGAACATGAAAGAGGAGGAAGTATTTACTGATTGCCTATTGATTGCCTCCTGTTCCTCACTGTGCAAGAGATTTTCCACAGCTGTGACAGAGAACTTTCGGGGCACAAAGATACCTGGTACAGCTAAGGCGAGTTGCTGTAGGTTCACACTTTCATGCAGTTGGTGGCTCCAGCAATAACCAGAGTAAAGCAATGGGCCTGTATTGTACTAAATGTCACCTCTGAAAGATTTGTAATGATTCCAGGGCAAAAGGGAATTAACCACCAAAGCTTCCATTTTAAAGAGTCTTCCATATCTTTAAGTCATTGCTTACATGGGTTTAAAGATTATGCATAAAAACCCAGCATTCAACTCTTGCAAAAGTAATTGGCTTGAAGAGACACTTGTTCAAACGAGAGAATGAATGTATTTATTGTACTAGACTACAGCATCCCTGTGCTTTTAAATATCTCTACATTTTGGATGATAGAGACTCTCATGGATTCAAATGACATATTAAGGAGAAAATAACAACTACCAAAAAAGGAAATATTCTTTTTTTACTTCATTTCCAAAAACAAGTGTTTTTGATTAAGCCATTCCCAGGAGTCAAATTCCACAAAATCTACAAATGTTTTCTGCATCTTGACATGCTTCATTTCCTTTTCTTTTCTTTTTCTTTTTTTCTTTTTTTTTTTTTTGGCAGCTCCTGTAGATAAATTAGAGTTCTAATTTCCCTGAGTACTCTCATTTATGTCAGCTGTGAGTTGCATCTGGATCCCATTACAGCAAACATTTTGTTTTTCTTCAGTTACAAGAAATAGATGAGAGATTTAGACATCACTATTAATGCTGAAGACAAATAATTTAAATCTATGAAACACGATGAAGTGTTCAAACTGGGACAGCAGTTACTTTGGATTTGCATATTTGGGCAATATGAACTCAACAAAAATTCAATTTCCTTTCTAGAAAGCTACCAAGTAAAGTATGCATGTCCACTGATTGTATTTTGGTGGTATCCTAAACTGAGAAAGAAAAACAAACTTTTTAGTTTGAAACAATTTTAAATTTACAAAAGTTGCAAAGATAATATAGTTTCAGTGTACTCTTTACCGAGTTTCCTCTGTTGTAAACATTTTACATTACCATGCTGCATTGGCCAAAGCTAAAAAACCAACAATGGCACATTACTATTAACAAAACTCCAGAGTTTATTTAGATTTCACCAGCTTTTCCGCTATTGTCCTCCTTCTACTCTAGGATGCAATCCAAGGCACCACATTGCAGTTGTCATGTCTCTATACTTTCCTCTGGACTGTGAGTTTCTTAGTCTTTTCCTATTTCTCATGACCTTGACAGTTTTGAAGAGTACTAGTCACCTATTTAATATTCTTCAATTTAGGTTTGCAGAATGTTGTTCTCATGGTTAGACTCGGCTTATGAACTTTTGGAAATGTTACCGAAGAGGTAATGTGCCTTTCTCATCCCATCATATCAGGAAGTACATAATATTGACTTGACATCACACTAATGATATCAGCCTTCATCATTTAGTTAAGAAGATGAATCTTTGCCAGATTTCTCCGTGGACTTCTCCAATGGTAGAGTAACTATTACTATTTTCAGAATCAGACACATAAGAAAATATAACAAGCTGTATCTATGCCACAGAAGAGAGTTGTGCTGTTAGTGAAACAGAACGATAGAGATGTATGACCGTTTTGCTGTGTTTCCATTTTAGAATGAGTAAACGTGAACTATTCAACTAAGGGAATAACAAACAGATTTTAAAGAATCACTCCTCTATGGAACTTCTTAACCAGCTATCACAGAGCGTTTCTATCAGCGTAATGGTTAAAAAACATTCTTCCTGGATTTGAGAACCAGGCTCAGTATCCTGTGACCTTAGGGAAGTTACTTACTTAACCTCTCCACACCTCAGTTTCTTTTTTTTAATTTGTAACCTGAAAGTTCCATAAAGATAACATTTACTTCACAGGGATGTCTGAAAGATTGACTGAGTCAATATTTGGTAAACTCTTAGAAGAGCACCTGGAATTTAGCACAAAATAAATGTGCTGCACCTTGGAGTGGGTGCAGAGGTTAAGTAACTTGCCCATGGTCTGTGGCAATAAATAAAGGAAGTGACCTGTTTCATATTTATTCAGAATCTTGCAAGCTCTTATAATTTGTCAGCTACTATGTTTATTGAAGAAGAAAAAAGCAAACTTTCAGTGACCTGTTAAAGTTTGTTCCATAAACAAGAGAGATTAGAGAAAAAAAAAATTTCTTCATGCCTTTCTGACTTTTATAAAGTTTATAAAATGAGCCTGTATTATATTTACAATTAGAAAACAAAACAATGCATCTCTTGTTTTAAAGAATAGCTTTTGTATTTCTGGGCCAGTTTCCCAACAAATTCCAGGAACAATGACATGAAGAGTAACCACACAAGCTCTCAATTATTCATGAGCTAGTCACATGTTTTATAAAATTTAGATGATTTCTTGTTTCCTAGTGCTTAATGCAAATTTTAATATTCTTTTAATTTCTCTAGTTTTTCTCTCAGGACTATACTGATAAAGTATTTTTAAGGGCAGTCATTTATTTTGTAAAATGTTTCCAATAAATAATATGGAGAGTCTTTAATTCAAACTCCCTTTTTACAGATGAGGTGATCAAAAGTAGGACTACAAAATAAATCAAATGATTGATCTCAACAGCAAAAAAAAAAAAAAAAACTCAGATAAATGCTTCCCTTGTAGAGTATAGATGCACCTTCCTTTTAGAAAGCCTGATATAGAAAATTTTAAACGCACGAAGAAACTTTTCCATTACAATTTTTTCTTTATAGAAGGATTTGCACAGGTTGAGTTTCTGTTTAGGCAATATTGGAAAGAGCTATATCCACTTTATTTATTTAAACAAACGTTTATAATCCCTTAATCCATGCTGGCTCTCACAAATGTTGACTCATTTCTCATAACTACATTAGAGTAGGCAAATAAATCTTTAATAACTTGTAGATGATAGCTGGCAACTTAAATGCAGGTGGTTTCACTGCTCACCAGGTGGCTGGCTATGGAGTACAGGCTCTTATCCCCTGAGCTTGGCTGCTTGGAACCCCATCCATAGACATATATCCCTGGGCCAGAGGCTATTCTTTTCTCCTCTCTTGCCTCCCATCATATCCCGGGTCTCCAAAAGGTCTGAATTCAACCTGGAAAATTACACTTAATCATCGAATCAATCAATGATTTTACAAGGCGTCAGGTTCAAAGACTAAAATTCCTAGCCAGAAAACAGAGACATGCAATGTTTGTTTCTAGAGAAAAGGGGATTGATACTGAAAGTTCTGTAGAAATGGGGTTTTATATGTGATGTGGCACTTCATATTCCATCTGCACACCACTGGAGTAAGGGTGCTGTATAGAGGATCCCCACTCCCAAATGTCCAAGTGCTATTTTGTCCAAGGATAGACCAGAAGAGGTGAACCCCATGAGCCTGCAGGACTAGACCCTCCACAGTTTCAAGGAGACCTCCAGTCCCATATTTCATAGATCAAATATGAACCCTTCATACATGGAAAAGGATATCGCCCATAAATTTTGGAAGTTCCAACATTACAGACCGAAGAAGGAAGCTCAACCAGGTACAGAAGAGGAGATTATATTATAACCCTCAATTTATTGAAATTAACACTGGATTCATCTTTTTTTTTCAAATTAATTAATTTATTTTTTATGGTGACATGGCTTCAACTTTTGACACTCATCCCTGTTACCACCAAATGGAAAATAAAAACAAGATATATTAAGTGCAATTTCGGAGTATACAACAAGAAAACAAGTCCAACTCTCTGGAATCCGAGATGACAACGGTATTTTAAACTGAGCCTTAATTTCAGGCGTATGAAATATGCAAAACTGAAATTTAGAGAGAGACAGAATACATATTAATGGAATATAGAGAGAGACAGCTAAGTAAAATTTACCCCCTCACCCCTCCTTGATTCCCCTAGGTCTGTTAACTAAAGAAACATAACTCTTTCCTTCTAAAGATGTGCCACCCTTGTCGGAGGGTCTCACGGATGCTCTCCAGCGTTTTCTCCTTTTCTGTCCTGAGCACTGGGGTCCCTGGGCACCCACGGTCTCCCCCTCGCAGGCGGTAGGTCCTGCGTGGTGGCGACTCACTCACTGCTCCTTTGGAGACTTGGGAGGAAGGAGACTATCCCAGAGTCAGCCTAGATACACCGCAGGCCACGCAGGATGGCTCCGGCGGGGCCTCCACCCTCAACACCCTACTGGGGCGGGGCCCGCCTTCCGGACCCCGGAACGATCAGCAAGTCTGGGACTTTCCCAGGACTGAGGGCTGCGACTATAGATAAAAGGGGTTCGCCGGTCTCGAGGAGCCACAGAGCCCGCTCAGCCAGCTCTCCCGCCAGCTCTCGCGCTCCAGGCACCGCCGCCCCGACAACCCGAGCTGAGCACCATGGCCCGCGCCGCGACCGCCGCCGCCACCCGCTCCCCTTCGCTCCTCCGGGCCGCGCTGCTGCTCCTGCTCCTGGCCGCCTCGTGCCGGCGCGCAGCTGGTGAGGCTCGGAGCCCTGGGATCTCACGGGAGGGACAGGAGACGGTGGGCGCCCATCGGGGGGACATCTCCGCTAACCGAGTCTGTTGTCCCCGCAGGGGCGCCCGTGGCCACTGAACTGCGTTGCCAGTGCTTGCAGACCTTGCAGGGGATTCACTACAAGAACATCCAGAGTGTGAAGGTGACGCCCCCGGGACCCCACTGCGGCCAAACAGAAGTCATGTAAGTGCCTCCTGGAGCTTCTGCTGCTGCTACCATGTCAGCCCCACGGTCCCGATGCCCCGACCCTGAGCCCCAGACCGACCTCCCGCCTCACGTGGATTCTCCCTTCTCTCTGCAGTGTCACTCTCAAGAATGGACAGGAAGTTTGTCTCAACCCCGAAGCCCCCATGGTTAAGAAAATCATCGATAAGATGCTAAACAAGTGAGTTATGTGAATAGAGTCACTGGTGACAGATATTGGCATCTGCTTTCTGAAAATTATATCAGAGAAACCCAGGGTTTCGTTGGGACCGAAAAATCATTATTTCACAATTAAATTTGCCATTAAGGTCACTAATGTGCGCTGGTGCAGAAGGATGTTTCCAGCACCCTCCATCCAATCCCTCTTTCCATCCTCATTCATATTAATGTGAGTCAAGCTGCCTTTATTAAAATTCTCATTGGCGTTGGCCAGTTATTCTAAAAAAGATTTCCACTTGTTATAAAAACAGGCATTTTTCTTCCAGTTTCTTATGGGCTTCACACCTGAAAAGCAAAACCCTTGTTTCTCTGCAATCTGGGCCCTAACGCTTAGTTTGTAGTGAAGAGCAGGGACTTTGCAGTGACACTGCACTGGGTACAAATCTGGATTCCACCACCTCTTTACCGTGTGACTCCAGGACAATTATTTGGCTTATCTAAGCTCATTAAAACAGGAAAAACAGTAGTAGTTACTACTTAGTGTTGCTATGAGGCTTAAGTGAGGCCCAGTGTGACAGATAATCAGCTGTCACTCTTTTTTGCTCTCTATCCAAGAGGTTCTGGCTCTTTGCAGCCAATAATTCAGTAAAAACCACAGACTCCCCCAATCCCTCACCACCACCACCACATTCCTAAATAAGAGTACCCAACAGCCTAGAGGTCTCTGCGACACAGTTTAGAAGTAAGAACTTGATGCCAGTCTGGTGAAACTAGAGTCAGAAAACTCTGGAACGTAGAGGGTAGGACAGGAGAAGAGTGCTGTGCAGAGGGTTTTCCTGAGTAGCTACTAAGGACAACTTTTTTCTGTTATAGGGGCGGCTCCAATTGACCAGAGGAAGAAGGAAGTTGGTTGTTGGCTATACCTGAAACAGGCCCTGCCCTTACAGGAATCAAAGAGGGTAACGAGAAATCATCAGCTCCCAAGAACACCTGGATTGGGCTTAATATATCTGAGCATCTCTTAGGAGAGTTCTTCTACTTATTTATTTATTTATTTATTTTCAGCTGGTTTTCAAAGATTTTGTGTTAATATTTTACATGCAAAGTCATTAAGGATGTAATTGACTCTACTTGTGCACTATACTGTTATTTTTATTGTTTATTTTGTCAAATCCGAGTTAGTTTAATTTTGATTCTTATTTAATTTGAAGGTAAAATGTTTGCAAGTATTCTCTAGTCATTAAATTAACATTTCCGAGAAGCCCACGGCCTGCTAGCCCCTAGGACAGAGGCTGGGGGATCCAAGCAAATAGTGATGTCATTGTCAAGGTTGGGAAACATATGTGTACATTTATTTTTGTCACTGTTTAGAAGAATGTCACTTGTTTATTGGAATTATTTCACAGTATATGCTTAACATTTCTCATGTTGAAGCTTTAAGAACTACAATGTTCTAAATATACCTTGGACATTTTATGTCTTTCTTGTAAGGCATATGCCTTAATTGTTAATTATGCAATTTTTGTCTTAGAACAGAGATTTAAATATTTATTGATGCTTTAGCAAAAAAAAACCACATGAAAATAAAGTATTTCAAAATAAACATTTGTTTCATTTTCTGGAAAAAATCGACTAACATTCTTGGATAATCTGGTGGTTTATGTCAATGTTTCTCAACATTTTTTTCTGCTGGGTATTCAATTGGCTACACATCTAAATCAAACTGTTAGTTATGCTTAACTTCATATGGTGATAGCTGTCACTCTTCTTGGCTCTCACCTACCCAAGAATGCACTCTTCCTAACTGTAGTGCATCCCTTCTCCCTTCAGTGTGAGAGTCACCGATATGCATTGTTTGGGGTTTTGTTTGTTTGCTTTTAATTAAATTTATCGGGGTTACATTAGTTATTAAATTATATAGGTTTCAAGCGTACAATTCAATAATATATCATCTGTATATTGCATTGTGTGAGATCCGTCCATGTTTGTGGCAAATGGCAGTATTTCATCTTTTCTAATGGCTGAGTAATATCCATTCTAGATATGTACCACATCTTTTTTATTCAATCATCTATTGAAGGACACATTGGTTGTCTCCATGTCTTGGCTACCGGGAATAATGTTGCAGTGAACATCAGAGTGCATATACCTTTATGGATAGATGTTTTCAAATTTTCAGGGTAGATATCCAGAAGAGAGATTGCAGGGTCATATGGTAATTATAGTCTTAATTTTTTGAGGATCAACAAGTAATGCCTGTGATAAGGGGTCTAATATCCAGAATATATAAAGAAATCATGACTTCTTCCAAGAAGAAATACAAATGGCCAACTGACATATGAAAAGATGTTCAACTTCACTAGCTATTAGGGAAATGTAATCAAAACCACAATGAGATATCACCTCACACCTGTAAGCATGGTTGTTATCAACAAGACAAGTAATAAAAAGTGTTGGAGAGGTTATGTGGAAAAAAGAACTCTCATACACTGCTGGTGGGAATGTGAATTAATACAGCCACTGTGGAAAATAGTATATAGCTGTTTTCTATAAAGAGCTCCTTGCTACCTGGCTACTCAAGTTTACCTCCATAAAAACATTTACATTTTTTAAATTATCTTAATAAAGACACTCATTGTTTTGCTAAATGGTTTTTTCAAATAATTATTGACAATTCAATAACGCTGGTAGTAAAATGGTGGTAAAGTAGATTTTTTTCTTCAAAACTCAAATAATGGGTATCATCAACAGAAGCAGAATGAATGAATGGCTGTGTACTTTACCTATGAAAAGATCTATTTTATATTTGGGTTTAATTTCCTAACCTTCACTTATAAAGAACTACCAGTGTGTTTAATCTTATCTAATCCTTTATACCAATTTATCAAATAGAATGGTTTTAAGATTTGAGTGCATTAGTTCTTCTTTTATAGTGTGATTTTTCTGGAATCTGATAGATTGTTTAGCTTGAGAAAGCTTTCTGGAACTTGGTATTCAACTCTGTCCCAAGATGACAGTAGTGCTCCATGTTTCCAAGACAAACAAAATTGGTTTTGTTTGGGGAGGAAAGATTCCTATAAAGATTCCTATATTCTAAAAGAAACCACTGAAAAGGAGTAATGTTTATGGATGTGTGGGGTGTGTGTGCTTGTCTCTGACTCAGGACTCATTCAGGAAATCCTGAGCCTTAGGTAAAAGCCTTCAGCAGAGGCAAGAAGGAACAACTGGCAGCCTGAGAACAAGTTCTGGCTTGCCCCAAGTAGCTGGGTAAATAAAGTCTCTGAGTACTAAAAAACAACTTCTGTGAGCTTTGGTTTTGCACTTAAAATAGATAAAAATGATAATCTCTTCATAACTCCAATGTTCTTCATTAGTTATAAATTAGATGAGAAAGAAGACGATTTGTGAACTGTACAGAAGTAAATAAATGCAAACCATTCTAGAAGCTCCATAAATGCTAGCATTCATTTCCTACCCCCAAAAGTGCTAGCATTCATTAAAAAATATTTACGAGTAGGACCCCAAGGACTCAATAAAGCTCTCACGCCTAAGACCAGTCTTTACACTCCAACATTATCTTGAGCTTGCTGTATTGGTCATTTAGCTCTATCATTATGGAACATGGAACATTAAAAAAAAAAAAAGATGTTTCTGTTCATACAGTGGATAAAGTCATAGGTTTCAAAGAATTAGATAAACTTTGGAATAAATTCCAGCTCTATCATTTTTTGACTGTGATCTTGGGCGAGTTTCTTGACTTCACCTAACCTCATTTTCCCTTCTTAGAATAAAGATAATAACAGAACATACTTTCTAAAGTTGTTGCAGGGATGCCTTCAGAAATCTTCCATTGGCCAACTCCATGGACATGGTCTCAATGTCATTTGTGGATCAAGAAAGTAGATAGGTAGTGCAGTTTTCACACCAAATTGCCCTGAGACTTTGTAAGTACAAAGCAGTCTCTTATTAAGAATATTATGGCAGGAAATGGGACACAAGGGTGTGTGAGGTGGTGATTATGGGTGAAGGAAGCAATGGCAACAATGACTAAGATTTCTTGAGCAGTGTTACCAAAGGAGCTAGAGCCAGAAAGGAAGAAATATGGCTGATCCTATTCCGTTCTTGTGAGTTCTTCTTTGTGTGTTCTACTGTGATGTCTACTCAGGACTTCCAGAAATAACTGTAGAAACATTAGGGGATGGTGGAGGTGGCAGACCTGCAATAGCATAATAGGGATAATCCAGAGTAACAGATGATACTGTTTTTCCTTTTGCTGACTATCAACACCGATAATAATAAAGAAATCTAGTTCTATCTTCACCTTTGATGTCCCACTCCATATCCCCTCTGCTTACCAGTGAGTTCCACAGTGGCATTGTGCAACATCTATTCATGCTGACAGTTTCCCAACTCAAGCTCCTCTCTCCTTCTGATTTTCTTCTTGAGGTCTCTCTCCATTTAGGTGTGGCGAGGAGGAAATGGAAGAGAGTATTTGCTCAGTTCACATGCAGGATGGCCTGTGATTTAATGCCCTCAAAGGCAACCTTCACTGAGGGGCAGGAGTTAGTGGAAGAATTTCTATTTTCTAGTTCTCCTTAGTTAGATAGTTCTATCTACATCTATATTACCTATATCTGAATTCATATCTACACATGTCCCGCTTCTCTATTATGTCTACATTCTCTTTTAAAGCCTTGGACATATTTATAATAGCTATTTTATAATCCTTGTCTATTAATTCTATCATTCTGTCATTTCTGAGCCTATTTCTATTGAATGATTTTTCTCTCTGGTGATGGGTCACACTTTTCTACTTGGCATGTGTTGCAATTTTTGGTTGAGTGCAGGCAATTTTGAATCATGTGTTAATGAGCATTGAGGTTTTGTTTTCTTCTTTTAGAGTCTTGATTTCTGTTCTGGCAGGAAATTAAGTTACTAGAACATCAGTTAGATATTTTTGAGACTTGTTTTTAAGCTTTGTTAGGGTGGTCTAGAGAGAGTCCTGTGCCCTCGGGCTATACTACTAAGTCATATTTCTTCTGTGTCTTTACAGAATACTTTGAGTGCTCACGAGTTCTTTCAACTTTAACAAGTCAGACCTTAATTATCTCCCCACCCCACATGAAGTCTAAGAATTGCTCAGCTTACAGATCTCTGGCCACTCTCTGCCTGACTTTACAGAGTTTCACCCTATACACGTGTGACTTTGTGTTGATCACAGAGGCCCAATGGAATAGGGAGATTTGTGGAGCACTATTTTCCTGCACAGATGTCTCCTTTCTGCACCTCTACTCCATAGCTTACAGTCATATCAGTTCCCCTAAATTCAAATCTGCGTCTCCTCAACTCAACAAAATCACTATGCTCTGCTTGGGGTCTCCCTCCCTGTACAGTGGTCCAGAGTTGATCCACAAAAAGCAAGGGCGATCATGGACTTAACCTTATTTGCTTCCTTTTCTCAGGGTCCCTAGTCATTTGTTCCCTGTCGTCTAAAATCAGTTGTTTCACATATTTTGTTGAGTTTTCTAGTTGTTTATGGCATAAGGTCATGACTTTTCTTTTACTCCAACATGACTGTAAATGCAGGTCTTGGTGCTACAACTCTGAGGAACACTTTACAAGTTTTTTTCAGAGGTTCTATAGCAAGATTAAGCTCTAATTACTTACAATGATCTTATTTAGAACATAGACTTTTTAGCTTTTTTCTCTTCCCTACCCTACATTCCCCTGCTTCCTCACTTGTTTTTCTTACAATCATCTTCAAGATAAGTTACTGCACATAAGCCTTTGTATCAGAATCTACTTTCAGAAGAACCCAAACTTGGTTAAATTCTCCAGAAGTTAAATCTCAAGGCTGAGATTTTTGTACTCTTGTATTACTATTTTATCAAGAAGTATAACACCAGAGAAGCTGGAGGGAGGGAAATATGAAGTGGGGCAAGGAAAAATGATAACTAATAGGAATATGCATAACCACAACCATGCTGGCCATCGCTAAGTACAAATGAGTTATTCATTTCCCAAGAGGCTATTGTGAGTGTTTCCCCTCTTATTCTGAAGAAACCATGAAATCAACTCAAATCAAGAAATTAGAGTTGCTGGATTTACATTAGAGAGTCATAAATCATCCAAACAGCCACTGATTTTTCTTTCTTGGCTAAACTTAGGATCTTGGCTAAACTTTAGGATCCATAAGGCCCTAAAGTGGATGTGGAGGTATGGGGGGAAAACTCTAACAAACCCACATCTAGGAACTTATTTTCACCTGTGAAGAGAATGATACCTCTACTGACCTTTTGTCCTCCCAATTAAAATGGTAAATACTTTTTTAAAAAGCAATAGGTAGTTGGAATTGTACCTTTTGCTTCCAACAGTTTTCTGAAGAAAAAAAGCCACATAGTCTGTAGAGGAATAAACAAGTCAAATGTTAAAACCAGGAACTGATCTTTTAGCAGCCAGGCAGGGGTTTTTTTGAAACCTGAGAAATCACACAATAAATTAATTCTTTCATTTTACAAATGGGACTGCGGAGGCTTGGAGATCACTAAGGAATTATCAAATGTCATAGACTAGAACTCAGCTTTCTAATATTTAGATCATTCTGATAATTGCCAAACAGGATTATTAGTTTGAATCTTGGATTGGCTCTAGGATTAGCTTTTTAAAATTTGTAGAACCTGTCTCAGAGTACTAATTAATAACTAATAGCCCATTCATATCATAGCAACTGTAGGGGAGTCTAAAGGAAATATGATGAATATTGTGGCCAAACAATTTGAAGTCAAAGATGAGTTCAGCCACTTTGTATAATCTGCTAAGTTACTCTATCAGTTAGCTATTGTCTCCCCAAAATGTAGTGCCTTAAAATAATAACCTTTTTATTTTAGTTCATGACCCTGTGCATCATCAGTTTGGGTTAAGTGTTGCAACAGCTGGGCTGGGCTCAGGTGGGTGGCTTTTCTGATGGTCTCTCCTGGCATCACTTTGGTAGCCATAGTCACTTGGTGATGAGCAGGACTGCCTCACTCACGTCTGATGAATGAGCTCTGTTCTCTTCTTATGGTAGAAGCAGCATTTTAAGACAACAGGAGTGGATGCTCCTGGGCTATTTGCAGTTTTGACCTGCAGTACTTACATTACTTCTATCACATCCTGTTGGCCAAATCAACTCATAAGGTCAGCACAAAGTCAAAGGATTTGGGAAATATATTTCACATCTTGAAATGATGGGCTGCGAAGAATTGGTGGCTATTTTAAATCTTTCTGGTATATTCAATTTTCTCATCTATGAGATAGACATATCCCTTATAAGATTTTCAGATAATATACAAAAAGTTCATAGAAGTGTGTTGACAGAAAGCAGAACTCAATAAATGATAATTACTATTATCACATTATGTTGTATCTCTGATAGTGTAGATACATGTTTTGAAGAATGCAATATAAGATTACAACAAAAAATGGAATTTTTTTTAGTGACTTGCATGTTTGTGTGTCTCAGGCTGTGTGAAATTTCAACCAATAAAACAGGTTGTCTATAAAAATTTAGAAGCTGACAATCTGAGCATTTTAAGCAATCTAGATCTAACTGTAAATTAATTCTGCTCCAGATATGGCATAGATTTTAGTAAGTCTAGAATTAGAGACCCAATTTTGATAAGGAAGATCCTTGGATATTTTATCACCATCTGTTTAACAAACTCCTTAACAACTATGATGATGTCCTAAGCTTGTCTTTAAAGTTTTGAAAAATTAAATTATTTTGAGTCTTTCAACATTTGGTTATCTTAGCTTTGTATATTTTCTTA
>NW_006440624.1:2572779-2577452 GCF_000325575.1 Pteropus alecto
GTATGCATGTTGCAAACACAACATTTTGTGACCTTGACTTGGTACAAAAGGAAAATGAGACTAAAAGAAATTAAGGTTATGTATGATTAGTGTTTCTAACTTATTTGCAGTTTTTTGGTCTGTATAAAGGCCAAGATCTGATCAGTCAACTGAATGTTGTCAAGTTATTAAAACTTACTTTATTTTGAGATTGAAATAACTTTTTCCCACTTCCCTAACATGCCAAGATCCATGCATTAGTCTGTCCAGGTTGCTATAAGAAAATACTGTGGACTGGGTGGCTTATAAACAACAGAATTTTATTTATCCTAGTTTTGGAGGCTGGAAGATCAGAAAGCCAGCATGGTCAAATGAAGGTCCTCTTCTGGGTTTCAGAATAGTCACTGTATCTTCGTTCAACAGAAGCCCTTTGGGGTCTCTTACATATGACACTAACCTCATTCATGAGGGCTCCACCTCCCTCCCCCCCATGACCTAATCAACTCCTCCTGCCTTTGGGCATTTGAATTCTAACATGTGAATTTCAGGGAGAAACAAACATTCAGATCATAGCTACTCGACAAAACTGTGCCTCTTTGTGTACTTCAATGTCTAGAATGTTTGTCAGCCTTTTGTTATAATGTGCTTCTTTTCATCTTTAACAACTCCGATGTTAACTTCCCTGTGAAGTCTTCCCTCCCCCGAATCCAAGTCTTCCCTCTTCTGTCTCTAGGATGCCTCAGGTACCCACCTAGTATAACACAGATCATCTTCTAATTTAAGCTGCTTACATGTCTGTCTCTCCAAATAGGCTGTGATCTTCTCAAGAGCAGAAACTCAATTTTTATTTTCTTTTTGGCTTCTTTTCTGTGAATTTTTTATATTTTATTATAGTTGACATACAATATTATATTAGTTTCAGGTGTACAACACAGCGATTAGTGACATCTATATAACTTTTGAAGTGACCACCCCGACAAATCTGACACCGTATATAGTTATTACAACACTAATGACTTTATTCCCCATGTTATACTCTACATCCCCATGACAATTTTGTAACTACCAATATGTACCTCTTAGTCTCTTTTCCCCTTCTTCCATTCCACAAACCGGTAACTATCAAAATGCTCTCTGTATCCTTGAGCTTATTTCTACATTATTTATTTATTCTGTTCTCTAGATTCCACATATAAGTGAAATCACATAACATTTGTCTTTGACTAACTCTACTCAGTCCAGTTCCCTCTAGGTTCATTCATGTAGTTGCAGATGGCAAGATTTTATTCTTTTTTATGGCTGAGTAATATTTCATTGTAGATATGTGCCACTTCTTCTATATCCATTCATCCATTGATGGACACCCAGGTTGCCTTCTTATCTTGACTATTGTAAATAATATTGCAATGAATATGTGGATGCACATGTCCCTTTGAAGTAGTGTTTTGGGTTTCTTCAGCTACTCAGAAGCAGGATTACTGTGTCCTTCTTTTTTTCTTGTTATATAGCCTTTGTTTTAAAGTCTGTTTTGTCTGATATAAGTATTGCTACCCTAGCTTTTTATTTTTTTGTTTCTATTTTAATGAAATATATTTTTCTATCCTTTTACTTTTAGTCTGTGTGTGTCTTTCAATTTGAAGTGAGTGTCTTGTAGGTAGCATATGTAAAGGTCTTGTTTTCTTATCCTTTCAGTTGCCCTGTCTTTTGATTAGAGTGTTTAATGCATTTATATTTAAAGTAATTATTGATAAATATGTAGTTATGGCCATTTTATTATTCATATATTTTCTTTTCTTCTTCTTTCTTCTTCTCCTTCTCCTTCTCCTTCTTTTTCTTTAAGAAGTCTTTATCATTTCTTGTAATATTGATTTGGTGATGATGAATTCCTTTAGCTTTTTCTTGTCTGGGAAGCTCTTTTGATTCTAAATGATAGCTTTGCTGGATAGAGTAATCTTGGTTGTAGGTCCTTGTTTTTCATGCCAGTCCCTTCTGGCCTGCAAAGTTTCTGTTGAGAAATCAGCTAATAGTCTTATGGGAGCTCCCCTGAAGGTAACTAATTGCTTTTCTCTAGGTACTTTTAAGATTCCCCCTTTGTCTTTAACTTTGGCATTTTATTTATGATGTGTCTTAGTGTGGGCCTCTTTAGGTTCATCTTGTTTGAGACTCTCTGAGCTTCCTGGGTTGTATGTCTATTTCTTTCACCAGGTTAGGAAAGTTTTCCATCATTATTTCTCCACATAGGTTTTCAATTTCTTGCTCTCTCTCTCTCCTCTCTTTCTGGTACTTTATGATGCAAATGTTGATACACTCGATGTTATCCCAGAGGACTCTTAAACTGTCCTCATTTTTTTGGATTCTTTTTCTTTATTGCTGTTCTGATTGAGTGTTTTCTGTTACCTTGTCTTCCAAATCACTATTTCAATCTCTGTTTCATCTAATCTACTGTCGAGTTTCTATAATGTACTCTTTACTTCAGTTTTTGCATTCTTCATTTCTGCCTTTTTTTTTTTATGTTTTCTATCACTATTTTTATGTTTCCTATCTCTTTGTGGAAGTTCTCACTGAGATCATTGAGCATCCTTATAACCAGTGTTTTGAACTCTGCGTCTGGTAGATTGCTTTTCTCCATTTTGTTTTAGTTCTTTTTCTGGAGTTTTGCTCTATTCTTTCATTTGGGATATGTTTTTTTGTCTTTCCATTTTGGATGCTTCTCTATGTTTATTTTTATCTATTAGGTAGAACTACTATGTCTCCTGGTCTTAATATAATGGCCTTATGTAGTAGGTGTCCTGTGAGGCCCAGTGGTGCAGTCTCCCTGGTCACCTGAGCTGAGTGCTCCAAGTGTGTCCCTTGTGTTGGCCATATGTTTCTTTCTGTTGTAGTTGAGCCTTGGTTGATGTTTATACATCAGTGGGAGGGATTGGTCCTAAGGCTGATTGTTTGTGAGGACTGACCATGACTACAGTGGAGGAGCTGATGTGCAGGGGCTGATTCTATGGAGCAGAATTTGCTTTAGCGAAACTCTGGTGCCTGCTGAGTCTGTCCTTTGGGTGTGTCTTTAGTGGAGGTAGCTGAATGGTGCTCTACTGTGGTCTGAAGCTGGCCACCAGGTTTATTAGTTCTGGGGTCTCTTGGGAGGGGCTCTGTTGCAGGCCAGGTTCAGCCACTGTCTGTTCCCTGCCCGGGACCATTTGGTATGAGCTACAAAGAAATCTGCAGATGATTTCCACTTGTTCTGGGCTTTGAAGTGCCTGGGAAAGGCTAAGGTGCAAATCAAGGCTGCTACCTCTAGTGCCGGTCGTGGGGCTGCTTGGCAAGAGGTACCAGGAATGCCAAGGCCAGATGCTGCTTGTTTAAAATATGTGAACTTTTAAGAGATTTTAGGAAAGTCCTCAGCATGAGCTAAGAAAGGCTGTTTGTAAGAAAAAGCCACTGGAAGTGTTTTGAGTGGGCCTGCAAATTGAGTAGGGCAGTGTCTCAGGGAATTACCAGGGTGAAGCAAATGGTATTAGAGAAGCTGATGAAGACTCAGACATGGCACTCGCTGGTGCATGCATGCTGAGTGTATAGAGGGCTCAACAAAGGAAGAATGGCTTCTGCCAGCACCTCTTCTTGGCATAGAGCTGCTCCTCCCATCCTCGCCCTGATGTCAGACAATTCAGTTTCTCCCCTTATGTCCCTGGTACTTTTAAAGCTGCTGCCCTTGTACCAGAGAGCTCAGAGCATGAGTCTATCAGCTAGTAAGTTCATGCACAGGCCCTTTAGGAGGAACGCCTGGGACTCCAGCAGCCCTTCATCTCATTCAGCCACAATCTCCACTATTTTTCACAGTCAGAAGTTATGGGGACTTCTCTTCACAGACCTGGAAACTTGGGCTTGGGAGCCTGATGTGAGACTGGGACTCCTCACTCTTCAGGGGAACCTCTACAGAAGAGACATTATTCTCAGTTCTCAATTGCCACACATGGGTGTAGGACCAGCCCCTTCCACATTTCCACTCCTCATACTAGACTCGATATAGCTTCTTCTTCTTCTTAGTTATAGGACTTCTGTTCAACAAGACTTCAAGTAGTTCTCTATAATGGTTGTTCTGTAGTTTAGTTGTAATTGTGATGTGATCATGAGAGGAGGCAAGCACAGTGTTTACCTATTCTATGATTTTGACTGGAATTTTTATTCTTTAAATACTCAGCATAAGCATATTTAAAGGCCCAGGTAGGTAATAGATGCTCAATGAGAATTGCCAAAAAAGAGACCAAATTTAGAATTTATCAGCCCTTCAGTAATCACTGATTCTTCAGTTAAATGCTATGGGTTGAAATATGTTCTCCTCTCAAATTCATCAGTTAAACTTCTAACCCCTGGTATCTCATTTGAAGATAGTCTTTACAGAGGTGACCGAATTAAAGTGAGGTTGTTAAGATGGACCCTAAACCAATATTTCCACGTTCTTATAAAAAGGGAAAATTCAGAAAGACATACACCCAGGGAAAATACCATGTGAAACTGAAAATGACCATATGCCAGCCAGGGGAGAGACTTGGAACAGCAACCTCCCTCACAGTCGTAAGAAAGAAACAACCTTGCCAACACGTTGATTAGGGACTTCTAGCTCCAGAACTGTGACACAAAAACTTCTGTTGTTTAACCCACTTCGGAAGTATTTCGTGACATTAAAAGTGGAAAAGACAAAG
>NW_006440625.1:0-14930 GCF_000325575.1 Pteropus alecto
TTTAGTGGTTTCCTGGCAATCTTTGGGATTCCTTGCCTTGTAGACACATCACCCTGATTGCTACTCTAATATTCATAAGGCTTTTTCCCAGTGTGCATATCTCTGTGTCCAAATTCCCCATATTTGTAAGGACACCACTCATACTGAATTAGGGGTCCATCTTACTCTAGTATGACCTCTGCTTCTATGCTACATCTACTCATATTGCCTGAGATGTTACCATGCTTGAAAGGTAGGAACTCTTTCACACATGCTGGCTGAAGACATGAGTCTCTGGGTCAGAGAAAAAAAGCTTTATCACTCATAGCAAAAGCAGTAGTAATTGTCTATGTTTGTATTAGTTATCCTAATCTTAACTGGCTAACATAGAATAACTCCTTGGAGCCTTCGCATGCAGTGATCTGTTTTAGGAGAGAATTATCAAGATGGAGTAAACCTGGATTTACAAGTAAGAAGAGGCAAGCCTCCTCTTCCATCTGGGAAAGATATAACATTTCTAATGGTTAATAGCCACAAAACAAAAACAGAAATAAAAACAAACAAACAAAGGAAAAACTCCTTAAGGTATGTCCTGGAAAAGGAATAGTCATGACCTTATCATTCTTGTCATCAAGCAGAAGAAAACTTGGAGATAATTGGGGTTGTTACTTTTCTCAAAAGATGGGGCTTCTGCTCCTGTGTAACATAAAATTAACATACTCTTGCTGGGAAATAGAAAAGGCCTGATAGATCTGCTTCAAGGATGGAAAAGTCAATTCTGAATGCTTATAGGTAAACAAAAATATATCACTCAGTTTTTCTTTTTTGTTTTCTCTCACATCCCAGCTTTGAAGCAATCTCAAGGTGATGGTAAGCTGAAAATGGGAGCCACGATTAACCAATAAAATAAAATACTGAATGAGGGAAATTTCCTCAGGGTTTGGCAAAACTGCTATGCCTAAATTTGGGGTCTCTGTTCACTTGGATGGGGATGCAATTATGACAAGAGTATAGTAGTACTGGGTAACCAGAATTCTACCTTTCTTCCTGAAAGTCCACTAGGAAAGCATTCAGAAACTATAAAATGACAGTGTGGTTGTAGACAGGAAGACATTGGGGAAAGCAAACCTATATGGTTGTATGTTAAGTGGCCTCACCCTGTGCTGCCTATAAATACCAAGTCACTGAGAATTGAACAGGCTAGTATTCATTTCACAAGTGACCAGTGCATGGCACTTTCAGAAAACAAATCTGAATACTGCAGTAAATACTTTGAAAATGAAACTGACCCTGAAACTACTGGCCTAGAAGTCTGCCCAAGACCGGGACCTAAACCTAACTATATGATGTTCAAACAAAAATATTAGAAGATGGATTTTCTGTGTAATTTTTAGTGCTAAATTCCAAGAACAATGCTTTTATATGAGAATGTCCTGTTCTAAGATTAAATAGAAATATTTCTGGACTGTTTTCCCACATTCTCTACCCACTCCCTTTGACAAGATGTTTGAGAGAGCTCCGATTGTGAAAGAAAAGCACTTCTTCAATTCACAGATTTTATCATATTCTCTTTGCTGGAGCCAGTAAGGAGGCTTCTGACAAAAATACAGGCTGACAGACTGTATTTTCAATCAGAGAGAGGTCCTTCACTAAAATATCTTGGGTTCCAGCTAACACAAGCCAGAGAAATCTGCTTTCAGATAGACAAGAAGCCTAGATGAGAGTGGCAGTGTCAGTGACTCACAGACAACTGAGAGGATTTATGGAATTGGCTGGTGTCTAGCAATAGATGTGAACAGAAATCATGTTCATCTCTGTTTCCTTCCATACTATGTCCTTTTACCACTTCTCTTAGTGAGCATACTAGAGCCTTCTAGTAAATGATCTGTGTTCCTTAACATGGAACCATAAATACTTTAGTTAGTAATGACAAGAATGACAAGCAAGGTGAACATCAGGAAAGTTGACTCTTACTGAGGCCATTAATAGGTTCAATGTAATTCAGATTTGGGTCTTGGAGACACAATGAAAATGTTGTAGACCTGACCAAATAGCACAGCCTTGTTTTAGCACCTGACCCATAAAATAGCTTCCTCTGTCACTGTGCAATTTGACAGGAGCTCCCCAAAGGGATCAGTGTTCTCTAAGAAGCCTTTGGTCAGCTTTCTCAGTCCAATGAGAAAGCATACAGACCATGAATAAAACTTTTATATCCATGTGACAGGGTTAAGAGTGTGGGAAAAGCTGTAGGAAATCTCTTCACCCAACCTCAAATGGTCCACTAGGCAATCTAAAATTCCCAGCCACAGTGCCAATACAGTTTCTGGATTATCCTCGGGACAAGTGGGAAAAGAGAGGCAGCCTTCTTGCAGCCTTCTTAATATCTCCCCCAACAATGTATGTTCATAGATGCTTGCATTTTGTCAGTGGTCAAAGGTTTAATGCATCTACAGGGCACAGAATGGGAATCTCACAATTTCTCGTGGGACTATTTGGCCCAAACTACAATTGCCTACATTTATTGAACCAACACTTACTACATTTCCATATTGGTTTCCCTTTTCTTGGGTCACTTGTTGGGCATTCCAGTTTCAGTGGAAACAGCCTGGCTCCAAAAAGAATTGGGCCAAACACTAGCATAGTTCCAATAAAACTGACTGATGCCACACTTCCAAATGAATACTTGCAGGCAAAACAAGGCCCTTAATCAGAAAAGCAAAAGCCTTAACATAGTTTCGTCATAGAGTCTGGAGAGCTTCAAACACAAAGAGAGCAGAAGCTCTGAACCAGGAGAGAGACTACCCTCAAACTCCAGGGTAAGGGAGGTAATGACCAGCTCAAAGGACTCTGTGGACACTGCATCTGCTTGCTCAAGCACCCTACAGATTTCCAGGGCCACTACTGGATCCCTGTGTGTGTCATCATATAATGCAGGCCTTAAATATGAAATGGCTGTGACAAAGCCATGTCACTCTGTGTTTGGGAGCTGAGATCCAAGCAGGTTCAACATGTGTGTTTTTTTTTTTAAGTGTTTTTTCTTTTCAGGTCACATATACCCCAGCCACTGCCTAATGTTCACATGTGAGGAATGCAAGGTGATTAGAATCTGTTGAGAAACATAGCAATAAACCAGAAGGGGGAAACTATGGATGCAATGAAGATATTCAAGAGATTGAACTGATGTCAAGGTAAATTTATAATGAACAGGTTGAAGAAAAGTGAAGAACTACAGAAAGTTCAGGACATCCAAGATGGGAAGCAAAACGTTCTTGTCATCTGGGCCCATTGTGCACACAAAGGAAAACAGCTGGAAACAAAATGGTACAGAAATTATAAGAGGATATGGACATGCATGTTGTTTTGGAAAATCTTACTGTCTGTAACCAATTCTACGAGTGCATTGAGAAATCTCCTTTAGAAACTTAGAACATGTAAATTACTCATTTATTTTTTACATAAGGTGACTCAAATACAAAGGTGATTAAGAACACGTCCTATATATTACTATTAGGAAAAATAACATATTGTGCTAGACTGCCCCTCTGTCAAGCCTTCACTGATGGATATAAAAATGAAAATCATGAGAATTCTGTAACTACAGAAGTGAATTGTGGACATAGGAGGGTCATGCCACCGATAATGACACGAGGCAGCATTTAAGTAACAAGTAATGATAAAAAGTCATGGCTGGGGACCCATAAAATACAATTTTCTTTACAGAAATAAAAAACAGTTGTGTTACCAGCAAAATATAGGTTTATTCCGGAACAGCAAACAGTTGCATTTTTAAAGAAGCAGGCCATCGCCAAAGTTATAGGCAAGTCCCACTGATGAAGAAGAGGATTGTTATTTTGGAAAGGAATGGAGGATGTTGGGACAGGTCTTTTTGAATGCAACTCCACTGGAGAAATGAATAGGATCACTATGGTTTAGAGTGAGATCAGATTTATCGTTGGCTGGGTTGCTGGGGGTCAGTTTTTTGTGTGAAACACAGTGTCAGTCTTTCATATTGGGGCCTATCATTGGTCTTCCTTTCGCATGGAGGGGAGTCTTCTGTGGAGGGTGTAACCGATGTCAGACAATACCATGTGAGAGTGTCCATACCTGGCCCCATCTCCACCCAAATGAGGTTTCCCCTCTTTCAGTTTCACAGTAATTATAAAACATCTACAGTTAATCAGCTTCTTTCCAACACATGAAAATCATGTTATATTATGTGATCAAAACTAGGTAAAAGCCAGAAACACTTTCTATTTTCTCTTGTGAATACCAGGAGGTGTTAGGTTGACCCCTTGTCTTTGTATTGGATGTCTCATTTTTATGCAATATACTTCTTGAATCGTTTTTCAGGTTTTCATTTGTGTTTTGTTTTAATTATGCCTTCTTACTTCTGAAGACTTTTTAGACCCATAAGACTTAAATATACCTATTACTCATAATGTCACTTGTTTGACATTTAAAATTCTCCCAAGGTGTTTTCTAATACACATTATTTCATTTGTTGTGTTTGAGCCTTCGACACATATGGAATTCATTATGTGTCTACTCATTGTCTCACAGAATTTACTGAATGACCCAGTTTTCCTCAGAAAGGAATGTAGTATTCACCACACACTAATTGGTTATAAAGTTCTTACTGAAAGTAGATTTCATACAAAAGAGCAAAAATGGGCCAAGGACAAAACTTGGAATCCTGACTAATGTCCAGTGGAACAGAGAATCAAGCCAACATGGCCACGTCCACCCTAAACATCTGCCGGGGCAAGCATGCAGGAGCTTGGACTCCAAGCTTGTCTGGGTTCACGTGCAGCATTCACAGATCAGCAGAGAAACCGACAGGAAAACAGAGATGTGGGTGACTATGCCATGCGAATTCCCCTTGGCCAAAAATCTTCAAGTTCCAGCCTAAGAGCACGAGGGTCCAAATCCCATCAGCCTCAAGAGACACCGAAGCTCATCACCTTGAGGAAGCCCACATCTTCTATCCTGGAGGGACCTCAAATCTCATCATCCTGACTAACCCCAGCAACGTTTAGACCCCAGCAAACACTGTGAAAACCACAATTACACTCAGCCTGAGGCACCCTCAAAACCTTCATCTTGGAAAACCGTACCTATAGCACCCACGGGAAGAGCAAATTCACAGTCAGCTATTCAAAATGTCTTCATCCCAGAACTCTTATTCCCAACTGCTTCAAAGGCCCTAGCTTAACTCAGTGTCCGGGAACCTAGAAGCTCTTAATGAGAGCTCTCACAATTCATCAGACTGGAAGATCCCCAACTCTCAACCTGAGCATCTCAATGGCTTCCTCCTGAAAGACCTCAACTTTTGTCCCAAGAGACCGCAAACACCACCAGCATGAGGGACCCAAATCACAGCCTGAGAGAACCTTGGCCCGTGAAGACTGATCCTGCTGTATGTGCTTTATGCCCATTTTCCCAGCATCCCCAGGTTGGATTCTCACAATGCTCCTGTTGGAAATACTCATTTCTGATCTCTGCAAGGGTATGTTGATGGTCAGTCTGACTCCATTCCCAGAAGCAGGGACTTCCAAGTTTCCTTTGGAGAAAATTCCAGAGAAATAACTAAATGTAAAAAAGCCAGCCACCAGATCAAAACAGAGTTCAAAACACTGGCTATAAAGATACTCAAGAAACAGAGTGCAACAAAGCAAATGTAAAAAATATAAATAAAGTAAAATAAAATATCATCCATAGAAAAGAACCAGGTATAAATGAAAAAACAACAACAACAATAATTGAAATGTTAATACCTTAGGTGTCACAGCAGACAAGATAAAGAAGAGGTTTAATTAGTGATCAGAAAGACAAGGTAGCAAAAACATCCAATCAGACTAGCAACAAGAAAAAAAAGATTTAAGTAAGAAAGGTGGTATCAGAGCCTCTGGGAAAAATCAGCTATGAAAACGATTTCATCATAGGAGTACCACCAGAGGAAAAAGTAAAAGAGAAAGAATATAAAGTCCTATTAGAGAAAATGATAGAAAACTTGCACGGAGTTGCAAACAGAATGAACCCAAAGGTTCACACCAAGACACATCCAAATTAAAATGCTAAGGTTAAAGACAAAGAGAAAAATCTTAAACACGTCAAGGGTAAAACAATTATTAAGCTCAAGGGAGCTCCCATTAAACTGTCAGCTGATTTTTTTTCCACAGAATCTGTGCAGGCTAGAACAGGTTGGTTAGAAATATTCAGTGATATGACTCTACCCAGCAAAGCCATCAGGTCAAATCAAAAAATGGAAAGAATGCTTTCCAGAAACACACACACACACACACACACACACACACACACACACACACACACACACACAAAACACACATACAGTAACTAAAAATGTTTATCAAACTACACCAGTGTTTCAAGAAATTTTGGAAAGACTTCTCTAGGAAGAAATAAAAGTCAAAAAAAAAAAAGAATAATAAATACCAATAACTACATATTGATAAACTATTATTTCAAATGAGAAAAGATTAAAAACTCCAAACAAAAGATACAGTGGCTGAATAGATATGAAAACAGGACCTTCACATAAGCTACCTGCAGGAGACTCACTTCCGGTCAAATGACACATACATACGGAAGGGAATAAGACAGAAAGGATACACTATAAAAATGAAATTGAAAAAATATATACAGATGTGTGAGCAATTCTTATGCCCATCCAACAGAACTTTAAAACAAAGGCCATAGCGGAAAACGAATACATCGAGAAAACATAACCCTAGTAAACATGTATACATCCAACACAGGAGCACCTATATACGTAAAACAATTATTGAATAGCATAAAATGAGAAATTAGCTAATACACTCATAGCAAGAGACTTTGACAACACTTTGACACCCATGGACAGATCTGCCAGACAAAAAATCATTAAGGAAATAGTGGTCCTTAAAGACATATTCACCACATGGATTTAATATTTTCAGTACATTTCACCCCACAGCAGCCAAATATATAGTCTTTTCAAGTACACAGGAAACACTTTCCAGGATAGATTACATGTTAAGACACGAACCAAGTATCAGTAAAATGAAGAAGATTGAAATCATATCAAACCATCTTCTCCAATCATAATGGTAAGAAACTGGAAAAAACTACAAGAAAAAAAGAGAAGATACACAAACACATGGGGGCTAAATAATATGATCCTAAACAATGAACGGCTTAACAATGAGATAAGGAAGAAATCAAAAGATACCTAGGGATAAAAAAAAAAGAGAGAGAGAGAGATTGAGAGAAAGAAAATACAGCCCCTTAAAATTTATGGGAAACAGCAAAAACAGTCCTAGAAGGAAATTCGTAGCATTACAGGCCAAACCCAAGCTACAAAAAAAAAGCTCAAATAAACAATCTAACCGTACACTTAAAAGAACTAGAAAAAGAACAGAAGAAATAGTCAAAAGCAAGAAGAAGAAAGGAAATACTAAAGATCGGAGTGGCAATAAACAATATAGAATCTAGAAAAAAAATACAAAAGATTAATGAATCCAAGAGCTGATTCTTTGAAAGCATAAACAAAATTGACAACCACTTAACCAGCCTCATCAAAGAAAAAAGAGAAGACCAATGAATGAAATCAGAAATTAAAGAGCAAAAGTAACTACAAACTCCACAGAACTACAAAGGATCATAAGAAAATGCTATGAGCAATTATACACCAACATGTTGGACAAACTGGAAAAAATAAATGCATTACTAGAAACAATCTCCCAAGCCTGCGCTAAGAAGAAATGAAAACTCTGAACTGAACAATTATCACCAATAAAAGTGAATCAGTAATCAAAATATTACACACACACAGGAAAAACAAAACAAAACAAAACATTCTAGGACCATATGGCTTTATAGGAGAACTTTACCAAACATTCAAAGAAGAATTAACACTTATTCTCCTCAAAGTATTCCAAAGTTTCAAGAAGAGGGAAGGCTCTCTAACTTTTTTTATGAGGTCACCATTATCTTGTTTCCAAAATCAGACAAAGACATAACAACAGCAACAACAACACTATAGGCCAATATCTCTTATTAGCAAAAATTTCTCTTGTGCAAAAAATCTCAACAGAATATTAGCAAACCAAATTCAGAAGTACACTAAACATATCATACAACATGATCAAGTTAGATTTATTCTTGAGATGCTGGTTGGTACAATATCCACAAACCAATTAATTGATACACCACATTAACAAATCAAAATAAAAATCATATGATCATTGCAATAGATGCAGGAAAAGTATTCCATGAAACCTAAAATCCATTTATGATAAAACCCCTAAACAAAGTGGGAATAGAGGGAAGACAATTCAACATAACAGAAGCCATATATGACAAAACTGCAGCTAACATCATACTCAAAAGGAAAAGCTAAAAGAATTTTTTCCTAAGATCAGGAACAAGACAAGTTCATGCTTATTCAACATTGTATTTAAAGTCTTAGCCATGGCAATATGACTAGAAAGAGAAATAAAAGCTATCCAAATTGGAAAGGAAGAAGAAAAACTCTCATTATTTGCAGAGACATTTACTACACGTAGAGAACCCTAAAGATTCCACCAAAAAACTCTGTAGAACTAATCAACAAATTCAGCAAAGTAACAGGATACAAAATTAATTTTCAAAAGTCAGTGTCATTTTTCATACACCAATGGAGAAATTTCAGAAAGAGAAATTAAGAAAATAATCCCATTTACAACTGCATCGAAAATAATAAAATTCCAGGGAAGTACATTAACCAAAGCGGTAAAAGACCTGTTCTCAGACAAATATAAATCTTTGAAAACAAGAAATTAAAGAAGATACAAATAAATGGAAGCATATATCATGCCCATGAGTAGAAAGAAACGTCATTAAAATGGCCATTCTACCAAAAGCAATCTATAGATTCCTTGCAACATCTATTAAAATATCATGATGTTTTGCAGAGGCTAGAAGGAACCATCTTAAAATTTATGTGGAACCATGAGACACCTCAAATAGCCATGGCAATCTTGAGAAATAAGAAAAAAGTTGGAGGTATCATGCTACCTGATATCAAACTATACTGCAAGGCTCCAGTAATCTAAAAAGCATGTTAATAGCATAAAAACAGACACATTGATCCAAGGAACAGAATAGAGAGCCCAGAAATAAATGCATGCCTAGAAGCTCACTTAGTATACGACAAAAGAGAGACGAATATACAGAGTAAACAGTCTCTTCAATAAACGATGTTGGGAAAATTAGACAGCTGCATGCTACAACAAATGAACAAACAAGAAATTGGACTACCTACTCACACCTATACAGGAATAGACTGAAAATGAATTAAAAACTCAAATTTAAGACTCCAAACCATAAAACTTCTAGAAGAAAACTTAGGCAATAATCTCTCTGATATCACTACTAGCCATTTCTTTTCAGACATATCTAATCAGGCAAGGAAAACAAAAGAAAAAATAAACAAATGAGACCATACCCAACTAAAATGTTTTTACACAGCAATGAATCAACAAAACAAAAAGACAATTCAGTGAATGTGTGAAGATATTTGCATATGACACATCTGATAAGAGGTCAGCATCCAAAATATATAAAGAACTCATGCATTTCACCACCAACAACAAAAAGCAAACCACCCAATTAAACACTGGGTAGAAGACTTGAACACATATTTCACCAAAGAGAAAATATTAATAGCCAATAGACAGTGAAAAAATGTCCAAGGTCACTAATCATCAGAGAAATGTAAATCAAAACCACAATGAGATATCACTTCACATGTGTCGGAATGACTATCATCAATAAATCAAAGTAAAACAAAGTTGGTGAGGATGTGGAGAAAAGGGAGCCTTCATACACATTTGGTGGGATTGCAAATGTGTATGGAAAGCAGTCTGGACGTTTCTTAAAAAATTAAAAATAGATCTACCTTTTGATCAGCAATTGCACTTCTGGGTATTTATCCAACAAAACCAACACAATACGTCTGTGCTAATGGCAGCCCAATTTACAATAACCAAGATACAGAAGCAACCAAAATGGCAATTGGATAAAGAAGTTATGGTTCAAATATACAATGGCAAATTCTCTGTCATTGAAAAATAATGAAATCCTACCATTCACAACAACATGGGTAGATCTGAAATTTTTTATTCTAAGTGAAGAATGTCAGAGTAAGATACATACCGTATATTTCACTTTCATGGGAAACTAAGGAAAAAAAGAGCAAACTAATCAAAAACAGACCCACAATTATAGAATAGAATCTGGTGATGGTCAGAGGAGAGAGGGGTTGAGTGACTGGAAGAATGGGGTGAATTTCTAAAGAAGTACAAATTATTAGTTGATAGATGGTCATGGGGACGTGGTACACAGCATAGGATTCAGTTACCAGTAATGTAATGGTGATGTGTAGAGCCCAAGGAGAGAAAGAATAACTAGGGGGATCATTCATAAGCTATATAAATATCTAACCAATGACCCATATACTTGAAACTAATAATAAAACCACATTTTTAAAAAAGTTGCCACTGGTATTTTTCACAGAACTGCTACAAATAACCATAAAATGTGTATGGGACCATACTAAAAATTGCCACAGCATTCTTGAGAAAGAACAAAGTTAATTTCCCAGTCCTTGATATCAAAATATACTAGGCTCTCCACCTTCTTAGGATTTCTACAAAATCTCCAAATACCCCAACAATAACTTTTATACACCATTATTTCTCTCCTACAATCTCATCCTTAATTTGGCATTAGAGTACGGTTTCAAAATAATTGTAGCTACCACATTAATTCCACTGGAGAACCTATGCATGTATCTAACCAGATTCAAGTACATGCTTCTTTGCAACCCAGAAACTTATTGCCATTAATGTGATACTTGGAAGCAAAAGAATTATGCCTAGCATTTAAATTTATGTCAATAATAGTAAAATTGCTGGGTCCTTTGAATAAAGGAGTTGGAAGTGAATGTAAAACTACACATCCTGACTTCACGTTTCAGTGCACATCCAGAGTTATCGATTAGGGGACTGACTCTAGCCAAGCATAATTTGACAGAAATAACAACCTGCTTATTTTCATGCAGACAAAATTTGCACATCTAACTAGACCAAGAAGTAATTAAAACATCATTGTTTTTGAAGTAAATCTGGACTATGTCATTTCACCTGCAGCCTATGAACAGTTTTCAAGACAATTCTTATTTGCATTTGATCAAGAAACTATAAAAATAATTTGTATGCTTTTTTCCACTTGTTGAAATATGTCCATCAGTTCTTTGAAAATCAAAATATAGTAAAATCTTCTTAATTGTTATTGGAGTGATTCCAAGATGTTGGCTGAATGATGTTTTCCTTCATAGTATTTATAAAGAAAGCAAATGAAGAATAAGCTTAAGAACAAGACAAAATTTCAAGCACTTTATAAATATTCATTCAGAATAAAATTTTTATAAATTTTTATAAATTAATTTTATAAATTTCTTCTTTAATTTTTTCAAAAGAGAGGGAAGAATATACAATGAGATAAAGACTGTATTCAATGAGTCGTTTGGGAAAACTAAATAGGTAAATGCAAAAAAATTAAACTGGACCCCCTTCTTATCCCAAAAGTAAGAGTAAATTCAAACTTGATGGAAGACTGACATGTAAGACACCCAAACCATAAAACTCTTAAGAAAAAAAACCTAGTCTCTAACTCTCTAACTTTGCTCGTAGTACTATTTGTTTCGGATGTCTCTTCAGCCAAGGGAAAAATACAATAAAAAGATAAATAAATGGAACTGCATCGGGGTAAGCAGTTTTTGCATGGCAAAGGAAACCATCAACAAAACAAAAACACAACTTACTGAATAAGAGACTATACTCACCAATGACACATTTTATCAGAGTTTAATATCCAAAAGGTATTTTAAAATCTCACACAATTCAATACCAAAGAAATAGACAATCCAAATTTAAAATTGGCCAAAGCCCTAAACAGATATTTCTCCAAAGAGAACGTATGGATGGCCAATGCTCACAAAAAAAGGATTTTCAACATCTTTAACCATCAGAAACACATCATTAAAATCATAATGAGATACCACTTCACACCTGTCAGAATGGCTGTCATCAAGAAACTAATACATATGGGATCGTGAGGATGTGATGGTAAGAAACCCGTCGTGTACTATTGCTGAGACTGTTACTGGGTGCAGCCACTGTGTAAAACACTATGGAGTTTCCTTGAAGAATTAAAAACAGAATTACAATATGACCTAGCAATTTCACTTTGGGGTTGTTTATTCAATGAAATTCCTAGAAAAGATATCTGCACCTCTATGTACATTACAACATCAATTTACAATAGCCAAGTAATGGAAGCAACCTAAGTGCTCATCAAAAGATAATTAGATAAAAAATGTCACATATATACAATGGAATATTACTCTACCATAAAAAGGGGAATCAAACAAAACAGAAGCAAACAGAGAACAAATTGATGATTGTCGGATGAAAGGTTGGGGCTCTTGTTGAAGAAATTAGAAAGTGCAAATTGATAGTTACAAAATTGTCATGAGATGTGAAGTATAGCATAAGGAATATAGTCAATAACATTGTATCATGTCAGGTGGGTTCTAGATTCATTGGGGATCACATCATAAATTATATGAAGGTCTAACCACTGCCTGTCCACTTGAAGCTAATATGAAATAACCATGTTGACTGTCAACTGCTCTTGCATTGAAAAAGTATGGAAGTTCATAGTTATAAAATAGTCTTGGGAAGGCAAGTTACATTATAGGGCATTTCTATGAGCACTTCTCGGAAATTTAGACTCATTCTCTGGCTCATATATGTAACCAATTATACCAACTTTTTAGAATATTTACACCGTTTTTTATTATTAATGTCTCTCTGTATCCTGATAATTCACTTTGATAATTTGATCTTGTATTCTTTATCTGAAATGAAAATAAACATTTCAACTTTTTAAAGTAGTTTTATTCATGACATAACTTACTCCATGTCCTCATTTTTAATCTAATGACATTACAATTCAATTACATTAAAACCTGTATGATTTTACTTTTTAATTATTATTCAAATAATGCTGGTTTTTGCAGGGTACTTCACCAAAACACCAGGAAACACTTAATTTGCTACAGAATCCTTCCTAATTGTTATTGGACAAATAAAATGCACAGGAAATTCCAGTTATCCTCAGAAGTAAAAGTCCCTATATAAAACTGTGACATTTTATATATAATAGATGTTTTTATCATAATTTAGGTTTTTACTATAAATGTTCCCTTAATATCTGTTACAATCTATTATAGCTATCCAGGTGTGGAATGACAGAAACAAGGTTATGTTGTTCAGTAGTGAAATATTTTATCGTATATAGATTAACCTGGAATTGGACTCTTTTGGGGGTAATTTTTAAAACTATTTTAATATATAATTTCTATTCATGTGCAATAGAAATACACATACACATAGAGATATTGCTTGATTTTAACACCTATCTCTAAGAGATGCAAATTATAGAGTTCTTCATATTCTTCTATGGCTCTAGAAGCATCTTTTATGCTAAAGCAATTCCCAAAATACAGTTGTCACGTTTATTATAAAAACTGATTGTCACCTCTCCATCTTAATCCCTTTTCTTTTGTCATCTGTCTTTCCCACTCTTCTACCATCTGGCAACTATTAAAATATTCTCAGCATATCACTTAAATTTTTGTTGTGTTCCCGTTAATTTGTTTTGTTTTGGTATTTTAGACTTCACATATAAATGAAATTATAAGGTATACATGTTCCTCTTTCTGACTTACTTCACTTAGCATTATACCCTCAGTTTCACCCATTGTTCAATTGGGTGGTTTCTTTTGTGGTTGAGTCGCATGAGCTCTTTAGCTAGCTTGCATATTGCCCTCTTATCGGATGTATGTGATACCTCGTCACATTCGTTGGGTTGTCCGTCTTGTCTGTGGGTTTTCTTCTTTGCTGTGCAAATAGCTTTCTTCGTTCTATATAGTCTCATTTGTGTATTTTTTTTCCCCTTTGGTTTCCCTTGCCTGATTAGATATGTCTGAAAAGAAGTGACTAGCAGTGATACCAGGTAAATTATTGCCTAGGCTGCCTTCCAGAAGTTGTCTTTCTTAACTGTTTTTCTTCAGCTACCATACATTCGGTCCCCTTTACCCCGCGACCTCCAGCCACCTCCCCCACCCCACTAGGAACCAGTCCATGTCTTTGAGACTCTGCCTGTCCTGCTTATTTGGCGCTCTTAGGTTTCTATCCCACCTATATGTGATATCATGTGATTTTTCAACTCTTTCCATCTGGCTTATTTCACTTAGCATGATTCTGTGAGGTCCATCCATCCGTGTTGTCACAAATGGCAGTATTTCATCTCCTCTTATGTGGCGCCGAGTCATACGGACCTCGGTGTGCAAATAGCCTTTCGAATATCGGGTTTTAAATCTTTGGGCTCAATACACAGTAGAGGGATTGCTGGATCATATGCTGGATGAAGTCTTAGTTTTCTGAGGAACCCCCACAGGGTATTCCATAGTGCCTGTACCAATCTGCAGTCCCGTCAGCGGTGTGTGAGGGTTCCTTCTGCTCTGCATCCCCTCCAACATTTGTCCTGTTGATTGCAGCTCTTCTGAGAGATGTGCGATGGTACATCATTGCTCTTGTTATTTGCAATTTCCCTAATAGCTGCGAACTCGAAGTTCTTTTCATATATTTGTTGGCCAGTCGTATGTCCTCTAGGAAAGTGTCTGTTTGTGTGTTCTGCCCTGTTTTAATTATTAGGTCACTTGTGGGTTTTCTTGTTGTTGTTGTTGTTGTTGTTGATGTTGTTGTTGTTGTTGTTGTTGTTATGGAGGTGTATGAAGTCTCTGTATAGTTTGGATTTTAGGCCCCTATCGGAGGTGTTTCTTG
>NW_006440625.1:14965-21596 GCF_000325575.1 Pteropus alecto
TTCCCTTGTTGACGATTTCTTTGACTGAGCAGAAGCTTTTGAGTTTGACATAGTCCCATTCGTTTCTTGGAGCTTTTACCGGCCTTGCTTTCGAGGTCAAATTCCTAAAATCCTCTTTAGTTCCAACGTCCTTGGAGCTTAGTTTCTATGTTTTTTTCCTAAGCATTTTTTTTGTTTCAGGTCTTATATTTCGATTCTGAATCCATTTTGAGTTCATTTTGTTGTGTGACACAACAATCTAGTGTCTTTCTTTTGCGGGTGGCTTTCTAGTTTTCCCAGCACCATTTTTGAAAGAGGCTTCCCTCTCTGCAGGGTCGTTGTGGAGCTGTTTCCTTGGTCCAAAATGATTTACCGATAGAAATACGGGTTGCCTTCTGGACTCTCAATTAGTGGTCCACTGTTCCGTGTCTATTTTGCTGCCAATATCATGCCGTTTTAAACACCGTTGCCTTGTAATATGATTTGAAGTTGTGCGGAGGGATGACTCCAGCCTTGGTCTTTTCTCTAAGGATATCTCAGTGTCTTTTGTGCTGCCACACAAATCTGGTGATGTCTTGTTCTATTTCTCTCAAAGATGCCGATGATATTTTGATGGGGATTGCATTAACCCTGTATCATGCTTTAGGTAATATGGTCATTTTTACTATGTTGATTCTTCCATTCCAAGAACACGGAATATCTTTCCATTTCTTTGTATCTTCTTTGATGTCTTTGTATCTTCTTTGATGTTTTCCATATATAGGTCCTTCACTTGTTTGATTAGATTTATTCCCAGGATTTCACTTATTGTTTTTGTTGCGATTGAAGAAGGAATTATTTTCTCCACTTCCTTTTCTGACACTTCAATATTAGTGCACAGGGAAGCTATGGCTCTTTGAATGTTGATTTTGTATCCAGAGATGCTACTGTATTTGCCCATGGCTTCTAGTAGTGTTCTTGGGAGTCTTTAGGGGTTTCTCTACAGAGAAGCATGTCATGGGCAAATAGTGACAGGTCGACTTATTTGTTTCCTGTTTGGATGCCTTGGATATCTTTCTCTTGTCTGATTGCACTTGTTAGGTGCTCCAATGTTATCTTGAATAACGGTGGCGATTGTGGCCAGCCTTGCCTTGTTCCTGATCTTAGAGGGAAGATGTTTAGTTTTCCACCATTCAGTACAATGATGGTGGAGGGTTTGTCATAGACAGCCTATGTCATGTTAAGGCACTTTTGTCCTATACCGATTTTGGTAAGTGTTTCGATCATAAATGGATGCTGTATGTCAGCGAAGGCCTTTTCTGCATCTATTGACATGCTCGTCTGATTTTTATGTTTTCATATGGTTATGCTGTGCATGACATTAATCAACTTGCGTAGGTTGGACCATCCCTGCGCCTCTGGGAGGAAGCCCACTTAATCGTGATGTACAATCTTGTTAATATATTGTTTTATTCGGTCTGCTAGTATCTCCTTTAGGACTTTTGCATTTGTGTTCATGAGAGTTATCAGTCTGCTGTTTTCTTTTGGTCTGTCTGTTTGTTTGCATGTGTTGTCCTTATTATGTTTTCGTGTCAGAGTACTATTGGTCCCATAGGATGTGTTGGCAAGTATTGCCTCCTCTTCGATTTTTTTGGACGAGTTTCAGGAGAATGGGTATTCGATGTACTGGAATGTTTGGTAGAATTCACTGGTGAAGCCGTCTGCTACTGAACAGTTACTCTTTGGTCGATTTTGGATGACTGTTTCCATTTCCATACTGTTGATCGGTTATTTAGATTTTCCAGTTTCTCGGTTCAGTCTAAGAAGGTTGTAGTTTTCGAAATACTGCTCCATTTCTTCTCGGTTCATAAAATGGCGTCGTCTCCGTTTTCAACGTATTCTTGTTTTCTTTTTCGGTGAGGCAACCTTTGGTTGACCTCAAAGATTGCAAGCACCTTATCAGCTTACAATCTTTTTGTTGGTCGGCTGGTTGGTTGGTTTTTAATTTTACGCCTACAGCACCTGGTCTTCTTAGGTGGTCTCTCTTCCAAGTGGTAACCTGGACCGACCCCGCTCAGATTCCGAGTTCCGATGGGATCGGGCTTGTTCGGTGCAGCAGGGCCCTAGACTCAGAGTAGTCTTGCATGCTCCTTTGTCTGTCTGTGGTATCAGTCTTAATCTCTCCTTTTTCTTCTGTGGCGCCATGTGTGTCCTTTCTCTTTGTCTGTTTAGTGAGTCAAGCCAGGGCTTTTTCACTTTTATTAAACTTCTCAGAGAACCCTCTCTTTGTCGCATTCATGTTTCCTGCCTTGTTTCTGTTTTCCATTTCGTTTATTTCTGCTCTAATTTTGATTATGTCTTTCCTTCCACTGCCTTTAGGCTCGATTTGTTCTCTCTTTCATACATTTTTAACCTGAAGCACGAGGTAGTTTATTTGGGCTCATTCCTGTTTTGTGGAGGTAGGCCTGTCAAGATGTGAACTTTCCTTGTATTACCACTTTTGCCAATTCCATAGGTTTTGATATGTTGTACTGTCTCCATCCTTCATTTCTAGATGTTTCTTGGTGTCTCTTTGGATTTCTTCCCGGACCCAGCTACTGTTTGGTAGCCCGTCACTTCATCGCCAAGGGTCCGTGGTTCTTTCCGCTTTCTTCTTAGAGTTGAGCTCTAGTTTCAAAGCATTACAATCAGACAATATGGTTGGTATGATTTCAACCCTCTTATATTTGTTGGGGCTCTCTCTGTTTCCCAGTATGTGTTCGATCCTGGAGAGGATTCCATGTGCACTAGAGAATGATGGGAAAGCAGCTGTTTGGGGATGGAAGGCTGTGGAAATGTCACTCATGTCCAGTCGGTCTCATCTGTCATGGAACGATGCTATTTCCTTGTTGATTTTCTGCTTGTATAATCTGTCCATATCTGACAGTGGGGTATTTAGGTCCATTCCTACGATGGTATGGGGGTTTCTTTTTTCCTTGCCTTTGAGATTAGTAGGTGTCCTTGGCTTTCGCATCCTCTCCCTCATTGGAAGGGGCTGAACTTAGACTGCAACCAAGCCTCTCCCAACAGGCTCCAGAACCAACACACCTGACTGACGGCCTGGTTCGGACCACAGCAGAGCAACACTCAACCACCTCCACAAATGACACATCCTAAGGGCGCACACGGAAGCCAGCAGGGTCCTGCTAAAGCAAACCCTCCACAAGGTCAGCACATGCGCAACAGCTCCTCTTCAGTGGTCACGGCCAGTTCTTACCACCAGTGAGCCTGAGGCTCGGTCCCTCCCATCCATGAGCAAATAGCAAGCAAGACTCAGCAACGACAGGACAGCACACACACCCATACACGGTGGGCCCTGGAGCTCCCAGCTCAGATGCTCAGAAAAGCTATAACAGTAAGATTGGGGATGAGTTGACAATTAGGCTGAGGCTTCAACTCGACTGTAGGGTTACAGATTCCTTTGACTCCAAGGTTTGCCTCAAACTTCGAGGGAATGTTACAGTGATTGTACCTTCAAGGGCTAAGGTTGGTGTTTGCTGGTAGGTTATGTGTTACGATTACGGTTATACGGTTAGAGTCACACCGCAGTTTACAATTAGGATTAAGGGCAGAATTAGGCTTTGAGTTAACTTTGAGACTAGGGGTTTAGTTTAAATCATGATTAAGGTCTGTATTAGGGGTAGCATAAGGGCTCAGTTTAGGTCTAGGGTAAGGGTTAGTTTTTGAATTGGGGTTAGGTTTACGTTTCAATGTTGAGTTACAGTTAGAGTTTGCGTTATGTTTAGAGAGGCTTCGAATAGCCGTTCGATCTATGGTATGACTCAGGGTCGAGTTATGGCTTGAGTGAGCATTGACTTTAGGGGTTAGGTTAATTTAGGATGAGGTTTAATGTTAGTATAAGGTCCAGGTTAGGGTTGGATTTAGGTTGACACTGCTGGTTTCGGGCACTTTTGGAGATATGCATACGTGTAAGGTATTCATATCTGGTAGAGTGACTGCCAGGGTTTCGAGGAGCTTTGAGGTTAGGATACGAATTTAAAGTAGGATGAGGTTCAGCCTTTTGGGATGAGCTATGGCTACATCCAGGTCACTGGCGCGGGTTCGAGTTAGTGTTCTGGTTACGGTAGAGTTTAGAGGTAGGTTCAGATTTCGGTTTCGGTTTTCACATAGCTTTGATGTTAAAACATGGGTTCAAATCAGGCTAGAATTAGGTTTAGGATTGGGTGTCTAATTAGGGTTAGCGTTAGATTTGGATTGCACATTAACTGTTTATCAGAAATTAGAATAGGTGTTTAGCTTTTTTTTGGTCCAAAATTATTTACCGATAGAAAACGGGTTTCCTTTTGCACTCTCAATTACTGGTCCACTGTTCCTTTTCTATATTGCTTCCAATACCATGCTAGTTTAAACACTGTTGCCTTGTAAAATGATTTGAAGTTGTGTGGAAAGCCCAACCGAAGGCCTTTTCTACCGTGGTGCAGGCTATATGTTAGAATTAGCACTTAAGGCAGTTTTTCTCCTCATAGAGATGAAACTTCAGTACCCTTCCCCATATAGAAATATCTTTTAAGTCATGTTAAGAAGAGAAAAAAAACCTACAATCCCCAAAATGGTACCACACATGCTATTACAAGCCTGAAACCTCGATTTTGGACCTGTTCTAATTAGTTTATACCTTCCAGAAACTTAATTTCAACAATCTGGTATGAAATGTTCCAGTCAGTACCAATGAGGTGCTCTGAGGGCCCACTCCATCTCAACCCCATTAAAAAGAGAGACAATCTACACAATAAAAACCCTCCCTGCCCATGAGAAAAGCTGTCCCATCTCAAGAATAATCTTCACCTTTTCCATGTTAAGAGCTCCCTTGCTCCACCTTTCTTCATATAAAAAACATCTATTTTGTACAATGCTTCAGAGCACCCTTGTTATTCATTAGTAGGTGGATTGCTGCTAATTCATGAGTAAAGCCAATGATATTTTCAGTTTTACTCAGTAGAAAATTCCTCTGCTGTCATGAAGAAACTCCATTTCTGGTGACTTAAGCTTGCCTCAGTTTGCCTTATTATCTAGGCTGACAGATTAAGCAGGGTCCCCAACCATCGGTTCATAGACTGATACTTACTTGTCCATGGCCAGTTAAGAAAAGGGACAAACAATAGGAAGTGGGCAGAGGGCAAGCCAGCGAAACTTCTGTATTTTCAGCTGATCCCTAGCAGTAGAATCACTGCTTCAGCTTCACCTCACATCATCAGGCATTAGATTCTCATAGGAGTACCAAATTGGTGCCAAAAATTTAGGGGACTGCTGGACTGTAAGACTGTCACTCCTGCTGCTCTGCCTATGTCATGAATTGCTTCTCTCTCACTGTTCCACAGATCATAAAGTGAAAATAAGTCTTTCCTCAAGCACACACCAAGTATTCACTCTTGATTTATTTCACTTGGCATTCGCCCAGTTTGAATACAGGAAGTCACATTACACAATATATTCCAACCCTACTCCCTCCAACCCTGGCTCCCTTCCATCTTTAGCCAATCTGCCATCCTTTGACATCTAGTGATACAGTTATTTCTGAGGGGATTCCCCACTGCAGCCTATTTTACAAAAATACGCAAAGCACAATCTTAGGACAGAGACCATGACGCTCTAGCTGAAAATGACACCTTTGTCCCACCTTACTCAGGAGACAAACCCTGGTGTCTTAGCTGGATCATGAGCTCTATATTCCAGGCTGCTAGGCATCCCTCCAATCTCCTTCCTTACCCTTCATGCTGAGATGTGAATGGTCCTCAACCAGTCCTCAAACAGAACACCTCTTTCCAAATCTACCAGGATGCTTTGCCCACAAGTGTCTGTTAATGTTCTCATTTGAGAGAGCCCTCCTTGAGCGTCTGCCACATGCCCTCCCTTCACACTTGCTTCAGGACACTGTCTGATTGATGACATGCATGTGGGTGCACTTTTCCTTTCCTCCTTCACCCTGAAGTACTCAAGAGTAATGATTCTGATCATCATGTTCAATCTGCATTCCCAGCTCTGCAAACTCTGTGTGGCACAGAGCAGGAACTCACATGACAACTAACTGAAATAATAGTCAATGAATGCATATTTAACACACATATTTCATTTAGAAACATAATGGAAAATAAGAAGAAACAGCAGAAATTTCCAGAAAAACAATCTGTCTGGTGACAGAGCTGGTAAGTGCTTCAAAATTTATTTTTGTTCTTTTTATTCTTTTTTGCATCTAAGCCTTTTCACATTATGTGCTGTCATATACTTTCTACATGAAGTATTAAAAAATTGGGACAAAAATAAAAATAATAAAATTTGCTCCTAAGAGTTGAAGGCAAAGGAAATAAATCCTTAATTTCGGAAGCATCTCATATAAAATTTTATTAACTTTAAGTTGGATTTTATTCAACTGAAGAGTTGGACCATGAAAACTTCCAGGGAGAATTCTCCATTGAAGAAGAAGAGTGGAGCTCACCTATCCCTGACATTAGCTGTCTCTTCCACTTGCTGCCCAGCTTGATACCCAGCTACTGGCCATACTTGTCCTTGTACTGCACCAGCAGTTTACACCCTTGGCTTAATGTCCTGGAGTTTCAGTAGAAAACCTGCCTATGATCCTGAAAGGCCAACAGGTTCTACTTTTCATCCCAGGCAC
>NW_006440625.1:21697-43617 GCF_000325575.1 Pteropus alecto
CACGTTCAGCTCCTCCCCTAATGTCTCCAGCCTTCCTTTTCTGATGTCATCCACTCCCCACAATGCTCCTGGGGAACCTTCTATCCATACCTATACCTCTTTCTCAATGTCCTGTGAACTCCCATCTCCAAGTACTGTGCACAGTGCTCATCCTGCCTAGAAAACTTCATAATAACACAGAACGATCACAATGCATTCTCATTCTCCAACCCCTGATAAATTAGAATGGGGCAGGGCCAGGAGGCAAAGAGACACACAAATACCTTGAACCTCTTTCCACTACAGGCTTCAGAACCCAGTTCGAGTTAGAATAAGGCAAGGGTGCTTTGCTACCCTCAAAAGTTGAAGGTCTTTTGTCATAAAATAGAAAAATTATAGTTAAGTGTTTCTAAAATCATTTGTGTCACATCTGACTGCAATAAGTCTTCCATAAGGATATGGGTTTTGGGCTCTGGGTGACATAATAAATTCCATTGTCTAACTGGAATGTAGTAAGTGCATAAGTTAAAATATAAATCCATGGTGCCCAGTGAGGCAAGCCTCTTCAAGGACTTTTCCATTGTTCAAATTTATCTAACATAGAGATTTATGTTTTTAGGACATATACCATATTTTATATCCTTTTTGCCCAAAATGTCCCTTGATTGGAAAGAGGGAAAAAAAGATGAACAGAGGGCTGAGGGGACCACTGAAAGAGGCACGGTGAGAAGGAATGACTGAGGACTTGCCAGGGAGGAGTGTCCTCTGGGACCCATACACTTACTGGCCTTACTACATCCAGCTGGCCTAGACTCATCCTTCTCATCAAGATATTAATAGCAATTTCTCACTTTCATGATCTGGGGATGAGGAAAAGAAGTGAAAGATATTTTTTGGTGGGGAAGTGGCAGTCAGAAGAAATATTTAACTCTATTGTTATCAAGCACTTCAGCCTACAAGGGTTCCATTGTCAACTGTACCCATGTGATGTACTTCTTACTCATCATCTACACATCTGAGTCAGTTTGCCACTCAATCAAGAGTCCACAGGCAGGAACCACTCCTGTGTGTGTGTCCCACGGAGCTCCCACTCAACCCCTGATCTTTAAACAGGAGCAACATGTCCATGCAGAGACTACTCTGTGTACAGAGATACCATGTTATTCCCATCCACATCTCATCCTGCAGGAGTTGAGGGCCCACCCATCCACTGAGGGGAAGTAAGAAGTCCAAAGACAAGGCAATGGGTTGCTCATTCTCACAAGTCAGAAGTATCTGCTGTTGGCTACCTCTTCATCCTGTGAGACCTGGCCATCCTAGGGTCCAAAGAGCAAGCCCATGAGATCAGATGCCTTGTTCCACACCGAACCCAGACTTGGGGATGCCTGATGGTCCGATTCTTAGGCCAGGATCCAGAGTGAGGGCTGAGTGGTTAGAATGGCCCATGTTTACCCCAAGTCCTTCAAAAATGAGTGGAGAAGACCCATGGGAGGCACAGCTGTTGATGACGAAGTCTTGACACTTCTCACAATCTGGAGGCGAGAATAACAGGGATTAGGAAAGGTGTTGTCCATGTCACTTCACATGAGAGCTTCATGCAGAGCCTAGGCCTTCATGTTGTTGAACCACAATCCTGTATACCCCAGGTAATGGGAGGAAGGAAATGATTAGGGACAAATGACCAGACGAAAATATAGTATCAAGACCTAACAGCCTTCCTGTGAGGTTCACTTACACAGGTAGCTGTCATCCTGGGGCTCGCTTAACTCTTGGTACTCATGGCCCATCCTTTCTCAGAGGTTATATATCTTTACTTCAGTCCCCTTTCTCCTGAGTTCTATGTTGAAGGGTAAGTGAGTGAGGTTGGTGGGGTCTGGAGTACTAGTCCTTGTTCTGTCAGAAAATATGTAATCTCCTCCCATCAAACTATCACCTTCCTTTTTGTATATCTTTATTTTCCCCCCTTAACTATTGGTCAAGAGAGACTCCGCACTGAACACCAATGGCTGATTCAATATTAATTTTTACCTCTTCCCATTATCAGCATTAATTTTCCAAACTTTCTATTTATAAAATTGTTCATATATGTATTCACTTATTCAGAAAATATTTGTTGAGGGCACATTATGTGTTACGCATTGGACCAAGACATGGGCATACAACACCAAGAAAACATGGTCCCTGTTATTATCACACACAGATTTCTTGGACAATTTGTGCATGCCAATTCTTTTCAATTTAATTTAATGCTTTCAAACAATAGATGAACTTGATAGCCTTATCTTCACTTTACAGATTAGCATTTAGAAACTCAGAGAATTTATAAGATTTCCCCAAAGCCCCAGTGCTAACTTCAGATCTCAGCCTAGTCCAGTTTAAACCCAGGCCTAGCCACAGTCCACCCCCATATACCCAGGCCATACTATCAGCCTTTCCAGAAAACTTAGAGCAATTAAAGTTCCCAAATTATTTTCTCTTAACCATTGTTCATCTACAGTGTTGTCCAGGGGCACCTGCTTCTCCAGGAGAGGACAGAGTTTTTTGAGCCTGTTCAAAGCCACAGCCTTCAGCAAATGTACTGTTCTTTACAAACTGGGTTTATTACTTAATTGTGCCGTGAACACTGCCTTTAAAATGAGTGGCACATATTAAAAGATAGCATGTAGTTCTTTAATACATTAAAGATTATGATGTGTTTTCACATGCACAATTTTAATTAGTTCTTCAACATCACTTGGAAGTACCTGGTGAGTATGAAGATTATAGTGAAAAGAAAGGGTCTATGAGAATAGTGAATCCAAGACTATAACCTGTGCCCTAAGGCTCTTTCCTTTCGAATTCTCCATAAAAGCAAGAGTGAGGGAGATGGAAATAGAACAAATAAATAGGTGGCAGAAATATATCTAGACAATAAAGAAAATTATGCTAAATTTGCATATTGCTATATCTTGGAAAGAATATTTGTAATTCAAAGAGCTAGTTCCCATAATAACATCATAGCACAGCTAGATCTCTTTAGTTTCCCAGTCCATAACATACTAAATCTATATCATTGTCATAGTGAACATGACATGTAATAATGTTCACCCAAGTGTTCTGTGAGCTGTTGAACTGAGAACAAATGTAAGATTACAGTCCTGCTATACATTTATCCCCTCAGCCATCCATATCTTACTCGCACATATTATCTTCAGCATTTATGGATACTCTTACTTCTAATTTAATTTATACATGTGAAATCACTCATTCTGAAAACATTCAAGAGGCCCTCAGAGTCCCTGAAGTGGGCCTGGTACTTATGAGAAAGATCAGGTGTGAATCACCCTCTCAAAGAGCTCTCAGTGCAGGGTAGACTGGCTAAACAAATGATTCCAATCACGTAGGAGTTGCCCAACTGGAGCTCTGTGAAAGAAGTTCTTACTCCCTCCTACAGGTAAGAGCACTTGTAATCAGTTCCAGAGACATGGGTTCCTAGTACATGACTAATGTGAAGTCCTTAAGTCTTTAATCATCTGTTGTGTCTCAATAATCAACCCTGCAGACCTTCGAGGATGGGAGATGCTTCCTTTTCTTAAAATGCACTCATACAGACATAGAATAGAAAAATCTTCTAGAGCATGTGGTCAAACGATCTTCACCAAGGGTGCAAAGACTATAAATTGGGAAAGGATAATATCTTCAACAAGAGGTGCTGGGGAAACAGAATATCCAATGCAAAAGAATGAAGATGAATCCCTTATCTTACAGCACATACAAAAGTCAATTCAAAATGGACTAAAAACCTGTAAGCCTTGAAACTATAAAACTATTAGAGGAAAACAAGGGGAAAAGCTTCAAACAGAAAATACTTTCTTGGATATGACACCAAAAGCATAAAAATCAAAAGCAAAAATAGACATGGAATTACGTGAAACTTACAAACTTCTGTGTAGCAAAGGAAAAAGCAACAGAATGAATGGCAACCTACGGAATTAAAGAAAATATTTGTAAAACATATGTTTGGTAAGAGGTCAATATCCAGAAAATATAAAAAACTGCGACAACTCAGTGATAAAAAGACAAATTATCTGATTAAAAACTTGGTGCTGTTGACCAAATTATGTTTTTCCAATTAATACAATAACTCTCCTACTTCCAATGTGAACATATGTAGAGATGAGTCCTTTGGCAGGTAATTAGGGTTAGATGAGTTTATAAAAATGGGGCTTTCGTGATGATGTTAGTGCCCTTATTAAGAGAGAGATGTCTCTCTTTATTTCTCTCCAGAAACATGCACGGACAAAAAGGCTGTGTGAGCTCACAGCGAAATGGAGACTGCCCATAAGCCAGGACAAGAATTTAACCAGATGATACCCTGATCTTAGACTTGCAAGCTCTAGAACTGTGAGAATACAAATCAGGGGGTTAAGACGCTCAGTCTGTGGCACTTTGTTATGGCAGCCTGAGCTAATACAGAAGGGAAAGGATTTGAATAGATATTTCTCCAATGAAGATATACTAATGGCCAAGAAGTATATGAAAAGATGATCAGTACCACTAATCAATTATGAGAGAAATGCAAGGTAGAGCCATAATGAGATATCATCTGTTACCCACTAGGATGGCCACAAAACCAACCAACCAACCAGACAGACAGACAGACAGACAGACAGATAGACAGACAATAACAAGCATTGGCTTGAATGTGGAGAAACTGGAACCCTTACACACTCTTGGTAGAAATGTAAAATTGTTCAACCACTACAGAAAATGCTATAAACGTTCCTCAAAATATTATAAATAGAAATACCAAATGATCCAGCTAGATAAATTTGGGCAATATATCCAAAAATAATTTAAAACAGAATCTTGAATAAATGTTTGCACACTCGTAGTCACTGCAGCATTATTCACATCAGCCAAGATGTAAAAACAACCTAAATGTCCACTGTTGGATAAATTAAGATTGAAAATGTGGTGTATGCATATAATGGAATAGTATTCAGCCTTAACAGAGAAGGAAATCCTGTCTTATGCTACAACATGGATGAACCTTGAAGACCTTAAGCTAAGCAAAATAAACTAATCACCAAAAAGACAAATACTGCAGGACTTCACTTATGGAAAGTACTTAAGGAATGAAATTTATGGAAACAGAGTAGAATGACATTTGCCAGGGGCTGGAAGAAAGAGAAAATGGAGAGTCATTGCTCAATAGTTAGAGTTTCAGTCATGCAAAATGACAAAGTTCTAGGGGTCTATTGTACCACAATGGGCATATAGTTAACAATACTGTACTGTATACTTAAAGATTAGAAGAGGATAAGTTTATGATATCTTTTTTAAACATAAGAATGAATTAATAAATATATGGGTTGTAGGTTTTAACTGAGTTCAGATAAGATGTGTACATGTACAATAAACACTCTATTCATGTTGAAAACTTTGTGGACAACCACACTCTGTGTTTTCAGATCTCTTACACTAGTTTTTGTGGAATTATGAGGAATCATAAATCCATGGATGGGGACATCACAGACCTAGTCCAAGTTGCTCTCTCCAGTTTAGGCAGATTGACTTTCTTCTAAACTCTCCTGAGAGCAGAAGAGAAAGTGAGCTTCTCACTTCTATTTTATGACTGCTCTCAGATTATATATGTGGTGCTGTCCTCTGTCTGTGACATGTGGGACACACCAAGGAGACCCAACAGCTGTCTGAAAACCCCTCCCAGAATCAACACAAAGAATCAGATTTATTCAGGGGTAATAAGATCATGAGGTGTGATAAAATATGCACAAATAAATTACGTATCTTTACATAATATTTTCATTATTTCTTCTCCTAAGACATTTATTCTAATAACAACTACTATGAGATTAGTGTTAGAAAGCTTTCTTTACTTGCCATTTAATTCACCATGTTTATCAAAAACTAATCTTCCATTAAAAATGATGAATTTTACACAAATAGAAAAGAATGGAGAATTTTACTGGAAAACCTATACATCCAGCACCATGCAGTCTGATCTCAACATCTGCCACAGTGGCTTTGGATCTTTTTATTTCTATTTCAAAATTCAAAAACAAACAAAGAAAAGCCTAACCAAGATGCAACCAAGTCATCTGCCAGATCTCCCTCCATCTCTACTGATAACTATTCTGAATTTGTTCTCATTCACTCTCAGATTTTTATACACTTACTGCTTACTAATGTGTGTGAATATATGTATTTGTAATATACATATATAATTATTTTAAACATTGAAAAATGTTATAGGAATAGCTCCTTAGTGTATAACATACTGTTTTGCATCTTGCTTGATTGCTAAACAAGCAAACAGTGTTTCCTTGTTAACTGCTGAGATGCAACTCAGACTTAAACTCATCTAAGTTTCAGGACGGCACCTCTAAGTCCTCCTGGCCCCTCTCCTTGCTGCCTTGGAGTACATTCTTTGTCAGAATTGTCAGTGTCATCCACCTGGGGTTTGATGCCCTGCCTGTGGTGACACAGGAAGGCTGGTCAAGGGGCTCTGAGATATGGAAAGAAACAAAATCAGAATATTGAAAAGGAAAAGCTTGAAGGAGAAACAAAGCACCACAAAGCCAGGCCAACTCACTCTGATGGTCTGGGAGAGCTCTGCATTGTTAGCGCCAGCCCTGCGCTGACACAAAAGACCAAAATTACCCTCCAGATTGTCTCCACACAGAAGGAAACTGTAGGCAGATGGAACTACCTAAGAAGGAGCCAAACTATAAAGGTGTTTCATGTTTCCCAGGCTCATCAGCACCCAGTACCTCCTGTTACTTGTAGCTTGTAGTGCATCATAGCTCCTTTTAACATTCCTGTAATAGATTTTCTTTCAGTCTGCCATGTCTGTCTATTCTTCTTGGAGAAGTATATGGAAATGTCTTTGAAAAGATCTTTGGCCTACCGAAAATAACAGTCTCCATCAATAACTCCCTAACACAAGTCAGAACTTTGAGCTGGATCTTCTCCTCCACCTGTGTGCAAGGTATCAAATGAAACCTCTGGGTGATCTCTATGAAACAAAGATGAAGATCTTCTCTCCCTCCTGATACACTCTTGATACATGAGCAAACATTGAGCATTTTCCTAGGTCTCCCCTGAGACAGGTGCTATTGCTAGTGTCCTGTTCTACCCCCAAAGCCCAGACAGGACTAAGTTTCCCATTCTGTGTACATACACAAAGAGAGTCACCCACCAGTGCAGGCTAGGAGTCTCCAGTCCTCTGGCAACCAGTTCCTAGTCAGCAGGCCCCTTGCACCGTCAGAATCCACTTACAGGCTGGCTAAATTCCCTCAACTCTTACCTGGGGCTTATGTCTTAACTGACTTTTGTTTTTCACAAGGACCAGCCAGGATTCATGTGGCCAGGACAGCAAAGGTCCCCTGTCTCTCAGCCCCGAGGCCAAGATGCTTGAGGAAGGAGAAGGTTCTGAGAGGGGTCGACACTGCAGAAACTACCCAGAGCCTGGTCTGTCTTCTACATTTGGGAAGATGTTCAGAAGAGGGACATGTGGTGACTCTACAAGGATCTACAGATGTGGGGGAAAGTCTGCAGATGGGAATGACAGGCCAGCTGGACAAAAGCTGGGTTGTGTTTCTTGAGCTCCCCTGTAGCTCACCCCCGCTCAGGAAAGGGGGCAAAGGCATGTGGAGGGATGTGGCCATGGGTAGTTGGGTAGAGCCCTGAGGTGCGGGGACACAGAAGGCTCAAGGAGACTTAGAGGCTCCTGCTGCTGGGAATGGGGTCAGGCTGACCATCCGGATGCCCTTGCAGAGATTGGAAATGCATATTTCTCACAGAAGGTAGCAGGCATTCACATGAGGATGCTGGAAAACTCTGGGCACAAAACATTAAAGCAGGCTCAGTCTTTACAGGGCAAGGGTCTCTGAGTCTGACATGACTTCGAGTCCTTCATGCTGGTGGTATTTGTAGTCTCTTGGGACAAGATTTGGGATCTATAGGAAGAAGCCATTGAGAATGTTTAGGTTGAGAGTTTGGGATTTTCCAGGCTGAGGAAGAGTGAGGGCTCTCATTAAGAGGCTCTAGGTTCTTGGACACTGAGTTACTAAGTGGGAGCCTTTGAAGCAGAAGGGACTAAATTTCCAGAAAGAGGATATTTAGGACGTCTGACACTGGGAAATTCAGTCTTCTGATGGGTGCTATATTTAGGGTTTCCCAAGATGAGGGGTTTGGGAATGCCTGAGGCTGAGGAGAATTGTGGTTTCTGAAAACCACAAATCCCTAGGTATTTGTGGGAGTCTAAACAGGACGATGAGATTTGAGGTCCTCCCAGGTTAGAGGATTTGAGCTCCCTCAAGGAGACAGGATTTGGTGTCCCTCAAGACTGAAGAGATTTAGAGCCTCTCAGGGTGAGAGGCATTAGGCTCCCTCAGGCTGGAATTTGAAGATCTTGGGCAAAGGGTTTACGAGAGTTTCTCATGGCAAAGCACCCCACACGGTCATTTTCCTGTCAATCTCCCCGCTCATCTGTGGATGATGTAAGTGGACGCCGGACAGGCGCGGTGGCCAAGCTCCAGCGTCCTTGTCTCTCTCAGCAGTCTGAAGCGATGTACCCAATTGTATAGTCACGTCATCGCCAACAGCCAATCCGTGCTGCGATCCCAAGGTCCTACCCGCCAATTGCAGGTCTGTAGAGGCAAAAGGGGCGGGATACGGGGCAGGGCCTACCTGTCGGTCACCGGCAGTACCCAGTCCTGGGCTGAGGGTGTGGCCGGCAAGCGGGTCTCCACAGCCGCTGCGGAAGGCCCCGCCCCAGCACTTGGGATTGGCTGCTCTGGGTCCCGTGATTGTGCGTCATGAAGCCTTCCGCGACCTCCAATGGCCTCGCGTGTGTAGTTTCTTGACCTTGAACATGCCTTGGTGAAGGATACACCAGGCAGATTCTGGCGCCCACACCCAGGTGGAGCTTTGGAGCCTCGAGCTCGCGGCAGATATTTAGGGTGGACGTGGCCATCCTGGCCTCACAGATTCTTTGTTCCACTGGCCCTCAGTCAGGATCCCGAATTTTATCCTAAGCCCATTTTTGTCCTTCCTTATGATATCCAGCAACAAATTTATAACCTGTTAGTGTGTGGTGCATACCACATTCCTTTCTGGGGAAGACTGGGTCACTCAGCAAATTCTGTTGACACAATGAAGTCCATATGTGTCAAAGGTTCAAACACAACGAGTAAAATAATGTGTATTAGAAAACCCCCCTGGGGGGATTTTAAATGTAAATGAAGTGGCATTATAAATAATAGATATGTTTAAGACAGGTGGGTCTAAAAAGGCTTCAGAAGTAAGAAGATGTACTTAAAACTAAACAAAAACGAAAACCTGAAAACAATTCAATTGTTCAATTGCATAAAAATAAGGCATCCAATACAAAGACAAGGGGTCAGCTTAACACCTACTGGCTTTCACAAGAGAAAACAAGAAGAGTATTTCTGGCCCTTACTAGTTTCGAGCACAGAAGTAGAACATGATTTTCACGTGTTGACTAACTGTAGCTGTTTTATAATTACTGTGAAATTGAATAAGGGAAAACCTCATTCAAGTGAATTTGGGGGCCAGGACGGGGCGCTCTCACATGGTACCACTCGATGTCAGTTATACACCCCACAGAAGACTCCTCTGAGGGAAACAAAGACTAATGATAGGCCCCCAACATGAAAGACCGACAGTGTGTCTCCTACAAGAAACTGACGCCCAGCAACCCAGCCACCGAGAAACCTGAACTCACTGTGAACCATGCTGATCTCATTCATTCCTCCAATGGACTTGCATTCAAAACGACCCCTCCCGACATCCTCCATTTCCTCTGCAAAATAACATTCCTCTCCTTCATCTGTGGAACTTGCCTATGACTTTTGATATGGCCTGCTTTTTTCAAATTGTAAGTGTCTGCTGTTCTTGAGTAAACCCACATTTTGCTGGTAAAACAATTGTTTTATTTTTTACTGCAAAGAATTTTATTTTACATATCCTTAGCCATGACTTTTTATCCTTAGTTATTAGATAAATGCTGCCTCTTGTCATTATTGGTGGGTTGATCCTTTTATGTCCACAATTCACTTCTGTATTTGTAGAATTAACATAATTTATATATGTACATCCATCAGTGAAAGCTAGAGATGTAGTCTAGCATAATATCTGATGTTTTGCTTATAGCAATGTAGAAGAGATGTTTTTAATCACTTTCATTTGAGTCACCTTATGTAAAAAATCAGTAATTTAGATGTTATGTCACTAAATGAGATTTTCCAATGTACTCGTAGACAGTTACAGACAATAAGATTTTCAGAAACAACTTCGATGTCCACATCCATACCATTATCTTGCCCAGCTTTTTTCCTTTGAATGCAAAAGGGGCCCGATGACAGGAATGTTGTTCTTCACATCTTTCATGTCTTAGATTTTCTGTAGGTCTTCATTTTTCTTCAACTTCTTATTATAAATTTAACTTGGCATCTGTTTGATCTCTTTGATTCTCTTCATTGCATCAACAATCCCCTGCCACCCCACCATAGCTCTTGTTGGTATTTGACAGGTTCATTGCCATGTTTTTCAAACACAAATAAATTATCCACTGTAGGCTCTTCACCAGTGGCTTTTCTAAATCCTTTAGTGCACCTGATCTTGAAAGAATTGTGCTTTGTTTTACAGTTTTTATGCACTTTATTTCATGGAATCTGAACACACTGCAGTGGCCACAGTATTTGGGCCTCGAACAGAAATAATACTTCTTTAAACACATGTTGAACTGCCAAGAAACCTACCACCCAAACACATACCTTGAAAGAAAATGACATAGCCTTGTCACAGCTGTTTTATTTTTAAGGTGAATATTATTTGTCGGCACACATGGGTATCCAGAGGAGACCCTGGACATCTATGAGATACTTGAGCATGCAGGTGTAATACACACGGAGTCCTTTGAGCTGGCCATTCTTCACTAATCCTGGAGTTTGAGGGTTGGTCTTTCTCCTGGATCAGAGCTTCTGCTCTTTTGTGTTTGAAACTCTCTAGAATCTATGAAGATCTATTTTAAGGCTCCCTGCTTTTCTGATTAAAGGGCTTATTGCTTGCAAGTACTAGGTTGATACTTTCACCTAACTTGAAATTGGGCGAGTATTTTTGGAACTGTGCTAGACTTTGGCCCAATTCTTTTTGGAACCAGGCTGTTTTGAGTGAAAATTAAATGCCCAACTATTGACCCCAGAAAAGGAAAACCAATATGGAAATGTAGTAACTGTTGGTTCAATAAAAGTAGGCAACTGTTGTTTGGGCCAAATAGCAAACTGATCTTATGAGAAATTCTGAGATTCCCATTCCTTACACTGTATATGCATTAATCCTTTCAGCCACTGACAAAATGGAAGAATCTATGAACCTATATTGGTGGGAGGAGATATTAACAAAACTGCAAAAGTGCCTGCCTCACTAGTTCAACTTTTCCCAAGGATAATCCAAGAACCCTATTGACACTGCTCCTGAATATTTTAGATTGCCTAGTGGATCATTTGAGGTTTGGTAAAGAAATTTCATACAGTGTCCCCCACAACCTAACCCTGTGTCATGGATATAAATATTTTATTCATGTTCTATATATTTTCTCATTTACTGAGAAATCTATTTTCTCTTACTGACCGAAGCCTTCTCACAGAAGATTGGGGAATTCCTGTTAACTCTACAGTGACAGAGAAAACTATTCTACTGGTCAGGTGCTACAACAAACCTGTGCTATTTGACCAGTTCTACATCATTTTCACTGTGCCCACCACCCTCAATCTCCACATTTTGTTGAACCACTAATGGCATCAATAAGAGTCAACAGGCAAAATTTGTAGATACTCTTCACATATCTTGTCCAAAAGCATTGTGAACCTCAGATTGATACCATTTGGAACTCATTAGCTTTCACTTTTCAAGATACTTACAGAACACCGTATGCATTTGGCTCCTGCTTCTGTGAAGTCACAGTTGATTAAGGGAGCCATACTTCAATATTGTAAGGTCTTAATAGCTCTACTGAATAACATCATGTTATAGTAGAACAATCTCTTCACAGTGCAATCCAGGGAAATAAAAAGCTGAAAATCCAAATCTACCATCTGGAGATTTGATTTACTAGAAAAGACATCTTGAAAAAGTATTTCCACCAACCTCACTGGAAGGGCTCTTACAGATACTGTTGACTCAACCCTGTGCTGCTAAGCTCCAGCGACCAGATCCTTAGTCATTCCTAAAGAAGGTACCAAAACCTGACAGCAACTTCACACAACCTGATGATCAAAAACTAAAGCTAAAAAAAAAAAAAATTAAAGCAAGTGACCATGGAAGGAGACCGCTTTCCCCAAATGACCAGATCAGGGCTGTACAACTTTTTTTCATTTACCATTAATTCTTATTTCATTTTTCTCTTTTACGTGGAAAGAATGTGCCCTCATTACATTTTCTAATCTACTGTGAAAGCAGTGGGTGCTCTTCTTAGTATGAATCTGTCATCAAGAACTGCAAGATAATAATGGTCTTTGTTTCATTATCTATAGATTTGAGCTTCTGGCTCAAATTCATCATATACACAAGATTGTTGTGTTGTTCTAATTCCATTCTAAATTCTTCTTATTAGCTTTGTGCCTGTTGCCTGTTTACCCTGGACACAAGCTGTTCCCATGTTTGCACCTTCTCTCTGATGTGTTAGAGGACACTAAGAAGAGATCCTTCCTGACTTCAGGAAACAAGAAGTGGCTGGAACTGGAATACGGGAACATTTGGACATGCTTTCAGAGAAAGATAACTATCAAAATGAGGAAGGATAAAGACTAACTGGAACTTTAAGCAAACAGAATAGTCAAAGGGGTCTATGGGTGGAGCTAAGGTTTATGGAAGTCCTCACAGGCTACAGAATCTTGAGAAGCCTACATGAGAAGATCCTGAAGGAACAACTCCATGTTATAGTAAAACTCTATGGTTCTAACTCCCTCTTCTATCACCTTCCTTTCCCTTCTCTACGCACCCTGCCATCTTGGCACACAGTCCAGAGTGTGCAAGTGGCTTGCCATGTCTGCATGCTCTGGGTTGCAATCCTTTCTTTTTCTCCAATAAATATTTTTGGTGGCAAAATACCTAGTCAATATTATTTTTCAGTTGTTGTGGGTAATTTACTTACCTAAAGATTGGGCTGCAGTGAACAGACAGTCCACTAGTTTGTACATGTTATTCTGCCCTAAAGATTCTTGCTACTGTACAGCTTATGAAATATAACTCAGGTATTATAGATGGACTGGAACACAGTAGTGTCAAGAGCCATACTTCCTGGTGATTGATACTGTCATCAGTCTGGTGTTCATCTTGCTTGTCATTCTGGCCATTATTGACAAAAGCATTTATGATTACATTTTAAAGAACTCAGATCATCATTAACTAGAAGGCTCTAATATGCTTACTAAGAGCAGTGACATCGGTCAAAGGTCACAGTGTGGAAGGACACAGAGAAGGAGATGGTTTCTGTTCACATCTACCCCTACATAACAGCAAGTTTTATAAATCCTTTCAGTTGTCTATGAGTTATTCACACTGCCAATCTTGCCAAGGCTTCTTATCTATCACAAAGCAGATTTCTCTGGCTTGGGTCAGTAAGAGCAAAATTTCTTAACTCAAAACAGTACCCTCTCAGAGATCAGGCAAAAGGAGGAATTCAGCTTCTGGTGGAGACTTTTTTGAAACTCTAACTTATTTGATTCTGACTCTCACCTTATAACACTCCCATTTAACCCTTAGAATCAGAATCTTGTCATACAAAAGCAAATCATTCTTGAAATTCAGCACTCCAGGATACACTGAAAAATGCATTCTTCAAATCCGAAACCAGAAAATAACAAACATCCCCAGACAAGGTGGTCGACAGTGTATATTGGTTTGGGGCCACCAGATGAATGCCTTCTGCTACTGTTTAACTGCTCTCTAGTTCCTAACAAATCTATTTTCTCTAGTGCCATGTTTCCACACAGCTTATATTTGAGTGTTATAAGGCGAGAGTCAGAATCAAATAAGCCAATGTTTCAAAAAAAGTCTCCACCAGAAACTGAATTCCTCCTGATCTCTGAGAAGGTACTGTTTTGGGTTGGGAAATTTTGCTCTTACTTTCTTGGACTACTCCTCTACTAACACAAGGCTAAATTTACAGTCAATTCAGTCATGATTCTCCTAGATAAGGAACCATTTTTCTCTGGCTAATGAATATTTTTGGTTGCTAATTTAGTTTTCAGCAATTTGATCATAATATATTTGGAGGCAGATTTCACTAGTTTTATCTTTTTTCTTGTCCTTTTTTCTGTGTATATACCTTTTGCCAAACTGATATCTTATTCAATCCTTATTTCTTCTAAAATTTTTCAGTACCCTTATGTTAAATATCTCTCTGATTGGTTCTTCTTTATGGTCTTTGTCAGTTCTAAAATTTGCAGATGTATTTATACCTTATGCTTCTTTGACAAGACTTTTAATCTCTCTAATTGTTCCAAGAATTTTCATGATTACTTGTTGAAGCATTTGGATAAAAGCTGCTCTAACGCCTTTGGCAGATATTTAAATCTGTCCATTTTCTCTCCATTTCATACCTATTATATTTTATTTTCCACACAATGAGATTTTCCTGATTCCGTCTAAGATAATTTTGGCTCTTATCTTAGGATTTTGATGAATAACAGTCTGGGCCTTAAGGAGTCTTTACAGGATGCTGATATCTTTATCTGAACATAAAACTCATCTAGATAGGTTTAGGCACCTGTCCCATCATGGTCCTGTAGTTTCAGGGTCATTTTAGATGTCAAAGCATTGCTGTGGTATTCAGATCTGTTTTCTGAATGTGCCATACAGTGGTCACTTTAGAATTGAATACTAGTCTGTTAAATTCTCAGTGATTTGGTATTTATAGCCATCACTGGGATCAGGCCACTTATTATACAGCCTTATAGGTTTGCTTTCCCTAATGTCATTCTGTCTATAACCACGCTGTCATTTCATAGATTCTGAGTGCTTTTCTCAGTCAGAAAGGTGGAGTTCTAGTTACCCAGCACTGCTATGCAATTGTCATAATTGCACCCACATTCAGGTAAAGGAGATAGAAACAAAAATACTGGTTGTTCACTTCACCTTTGGGGCATCACAGTTCTTCTAAACACTGAGGAAATTTCCCTAATTCATAATTTTATTTTATCAGGAAATAAAGTTAGCTTACCATCACCTTGAGATTGTTTCAAAGCTGGGTTATGAGAGAAAACAAAAAAAGAAAAACTGAGTGGTATTTTTTGTTTTCCCCTTAGCTTTCAGAATTGACTTTTCCATTCCTGAGGCAGATTTATAGGGACTTTTTTTTAGCAGGTGTTTGTTAATTTTATGTCACTCAGGAGCAGAAGTCCCATCTGTTGAGGGAAGTTGCTCATTCTGATTATCTCCACATGTTCTTCTGCGTGACAAGAAAGATAAGGTCCTGACTATACTTATTTCAGGATATCTCTTAAGGTTTGGTTTGGTTTGGTTTGGTGGCAATTAACCTTGAGGAATGTTATATCTTTTCCAGAAGGAAGAGTAGGCTTGCCTTTCCTTACTTATAGAATCAAGTTTGCTCTGTCTTTAGAATTCTCCCCTGAAACATACCACTGCATGTAAAGACACCAAAGAATGATTCTATGTTACCCAGTTAAGATTAGGGCAAACATAAACTATGGCTACTGCTTTTTCTATGAGTGATAAAACTTTTTGTCTCTGATCCAGAGACTCGTGTCTTTGCCAGCATGTGTGAAAGAGTAACATGAAGGTTACTAGATTTCAAGCATGGTAAAATCTCAAGCTAAACAAACAAAGGCATAGTTTGTGTAACAAAATGGATGTGGGTCCACATGATTAGGTTAGAAAAAAGGAGAATATTTTCTGCAAACTTATAGCACATTTTCTACTCTAAGTGCTGAACAAGAGAAAGTAAGGATCCACACAATTAAAACTGAATGTTTCTTCCCAAATGATGCATTGGTTGTTATTCACTCCTCTCCAGGTTTCAGGAAGAAAGATGTTATAAGAACTTCCAAATGATAGGAATATGGCTTTGATAGTTATGGGGTACCCAGAGCTAAAATAAGTGATATCAACTTTGAAAATATGGAGATACAAAAGTTCACCCCAAAAGAAGACCTAGTAGTTTGCTGGAATCTGGAGGCTGGAGAATATATCTATCTCTGGTTAAATTCAAGGCCTTAATTGCTGGACTCCAACATCAACTCAGTTTTGCCTGAAGAGGTGACAACTACTCCACTAGGAGAAACCTTATTGTTCAGTCCCTGCCCCCAAACAAAGCTGGTAGCTAATGATACCCTTAATTTATAAATATTTTTCCAGCTGCATATGTTTAATTCACTTGATGGCTTAGCTAATTCAAAGTTTGACGGTGTCAAAAATGAATGTCATATGTGATAGAGGCTCTGTTCATCCCTCTGGCAATCAAATCAAAGTTGTGACAGAAACGAAGAGCAAACAGCAAGGAAAACTCATCTTGGATCTAGATGAACATGCCGTACAACTAGGAAGCAATCTAAGAAATCACCCTGAAATGGCAGAAGTTAGGATAAGGTGAGGACATGAGGCTGCCCGGTCCAGAGCAGCTGAGTTGGACAGAGACTGTGTCAGTGGCAGCAGCAGCCGGCAGCTGCAGATGCCTCTTAAAAGGGCCATGACGGCGAGCGAATTTTCATGTGATAGACCTGCTCCATCTGAGCACCAGCTTCAGATCAGCTGTGTGGAGGGCACGAGGGACTTATAGGGGTAAAACGAGTTGTCAGAGTGAAGACTGAGGTGAGACTAACTCTGTATAGAAGTGCTGGTGGTAACCATCGTTCATCTGTTGAGCCCTCCCGTTCCCAGTGCATGTCTCAGCACCACCATAGCAGAGACATCATCAAACTACATAATAGAAACTCTGCCTCTCACAACTCGTAGCCCTACAAAAGCCACATTCAGGTGTATCCTTGGTGAGTTAGGTGCTCCTTGCTTAGCAGCACCTAGACTCACACTGTTGGCAGCTGGCCTCAGTTTTTGGTGTGGCCTTATGAGGCAACTATAAGCTTAGCATCTGTGGATTGCTTGCAGAATCTTAACAGGTGGACCTCAAGGGGCAAATTCGTGGTTAAATTTGGTATACAGCTGAATCCCTCTCAGAACTGGACACCTACTACACAAATCCAACACTAAGATGGGAGACTGAGGAGCTTTGCTTAGTACATATAAACAGACATGGAAAGGCAGCCAAAATGTGAAGACAAAGAAGCAGAAATCATATGAGAGAATAGAACAAGGATCCAGAAATAATGTAGTCAAACAATCTAACAGATGCTGAGTTCCATACACTGGTTATAAAAATGCTCAATGAACTTATGAAGATGAATTCAGTGAGAATGTCGACAAAGAGATAAAAAACATAAAAATGGAAATGGAAATTATAAAAGGGGAACAGTTAGAAATGAACACATTATCTGAGATGAGAAGTATATTCAATGTAATAGACAAAGTGAATAAAGAAGAGGATCAAATTACCTACATAGAGCATGAGAAAGCCAAGAACATTGTATCAATATGGCAAGAAGAAAAGAAGCCAAGACTATAATAATAAATTAAGGTGCCTATGGGACACTAGTAAAAGTAAAAGTATCCATGTCATAGGGGCACCAGGAGGAAAACAAATGTTGAAGAGCTATTTGAAAAAATAATCATGGAAAACTTCCTTCCACTGGTGAAGGAGATAGGCATAAAACTACAGGAAGCTCAGAGAGTCCCCAAAATCAGCAACTCTAAGAGGCTCACAACAAGACACATCCTAATTAAAATGCCAATGGTTAAATTCAAAGAGAGAATCTTAAAAGCAGCAAGAAAAAAGAAGTTAGTTACCTATAAGGGAGCACCGATAAGACTGGTAGTTGAATTCTCAAAAGAAACTATGCAGGACAGAAAGGCTTGGCACAAAATATTTGACCTGATAAAAACCCAGAGTCTACAACCAAGAATTCTTTGTCCAGTAAAGCTGTCATTTAGAGTCAAAGAACAGATAAAGAGCTTCCTAGACAAAAATAAGCTAAAGGAATTTATCAACACCACGTCAATATTACAGGAAATATTGAAAAGACTTTTTAAAGAAGAAACAATGTATCAAAAACAGGAATAAAGAATGGTAAGAAATGTATTTCTATGAACAATTACCTCAAATGAAAAAGAATTAAGTGCTCTAACCAAAAGATAGAAAGGCTAAATATATAAGAAAACAAAATCCCTACCTATGCTGCCTACAAGAGACTCACTTCATATTAAAAGACACACAGAATAAAAGGAAGGGGGTAGAAAATGATATTGCCTTGATGGACCTAAAGAGTATTATGCTGAATGAAACAGGTCGAATAGAGGAAGACAAAATCGCTTGAATTCACATACATGTGGAATCTAAAGAACAAAGTCAATAACAACAACAAAGGCAGAATAAACACAAATACAGAAAATATTTAGAGGGATACTACACTGGAGGCGAGGTTAGTGGAGACCATACAAGGACAAAGGAATTAAGAGTATAAATGGATAGTTGGAGAATAGACATGGAGATATAGAGTGTAGCATGGGGAAAATGGTTAATAATGTAATAAATAATATGCAAGGGGGAAGAGGGTACTAGATTTAGTAGGGAGATCACTTTGCAAGTTATGTGGATCTCTGATCACTATTCTATACAACTGAAACTGATATTTTATTGTATGCCAAATATAATTGCAAAAAATCATTGAATTGTACAATGTAAAAACAAACAACTAGTTGTCTATTATATTTCAATCAAGATTTAAAACTTTAAATAAAACAATAAAAAAATAAAAATGCTTGACAGTGTCTACATTTCTGCTGGCTATTAGATGTCAACAGCTGTTATACACATGCAAAGGCAGACATGTTTATTTGAATCAGTGAGCAGACTCAGGGGCAGAATGCAGATCCCAAGGTATTTTTTTTTTTTTTTTTTTTGCAACCCTAACCTATCTTAAGCTGTTGTCAATAGTGTAGGTGTTTCAGCATGAAAAATTACATCTGACAATTCAAAGACATTCCTCTTTGGGGCATTAATTATGAAAATAAACATCGGCAGATAACTAATCTATCTGGATAATTTTGAAGATGCCTGCCACAAATCCAACTGTCTGATGAGAAAGCTATAGAGTTTAGCTGCTAATGCAGCCTAACGAAACCCCAGATTGTCACTGTATATAACAGCATAGCCACTATCAGAGTTCTGGTGTACAAACCAAGAAACTCTATGTGTTTCACATAGAAGTTATCACTGAATGCCAGACTTGTGACTCTGATGGAAGTTGCCCCATTTGATTCTTGGTCTTAAAGATCATATTATATGAGATGTTACCACAGCTTGGATTAATTGAAACACAATAAAGGTATTGATATGGAGATGACAATCATTAATGTGGGAGGGGGCATGAAGACATAGTAACAATTCCAGAGTATGGGAATAGAACAAATTTGACCTCTGGGTTATGAATTAAGGAAAAATAATTAAGACTCCTTGTCTCCAAGGCCTAGCACAATTGACTGACTCAAGCAGCAACCATAGCTGTCGATCTATCCCAATAACTATGAAAACAGAAAGTTTGTGTTGAAGAGTGAAAATCAAAAAGGAATAGTTTGAAGACCATGACAAGTTTGCTGTTTGGAAAAAGAAAGTTAATTTTAATTAGTGTAAGTCAAAATTCAATCATTGCTCCTTTAATAAATACTAAAAATATATTATCTATCAAGCACTGTGCTAAATCTCTGTGCCGATATCCAAGGTAGACAAAGAAAAGTAGGCAGGAAACATCTAAAAGAAGTTGCATCTGTACTGAGATGGTTTAAGCAGTGGGATATAAAGGCAAAGATGGGGCCTTTTAATTCTGGAAAGAGTTAGGGCAAGATTGTGAGGTGGGAGTTTGCATGACTAAAAATAGTTTGACTGAAGTTATCTCTAGACAGATAGTGGAACAGAATGATATGGAACTGGGAAGATAAACAGAGGGTAGATCTGCAACAGAGTTGTTAGCCATGCTGAAGTTCTGTGCTCAAAATCTAAAAGACATTCCATGCCAGAATAGGAACTGAGTCTCTCTTTTGATGGAACATAAAGCAAGATGAAAACATGAATTAGAAAATTTAAAGGTGGACTCACAAAGGAATAAATAAGGGAACAAATAAGCTTGAATGCTTTGAAGGCAGTAGAAGAAAAAAAGACATCTGAAATATCACTTGTAAAATTCTGCCATGTGCTGACAGTGATGAAATCTATGACAAGAATATGTGATCTTTACTATTTACTAATGATGGCATCAAGGTAATCATGATTACTGAGCTGGTTTGAGTATGCTATACTTTTAAGTATGAGATGTATTTTTAACGAAGACAACTTCTACCAACTAAAATCCAAGGACTCAAATTTTAAAATCACAGGAAAAATGTAATGTAATTGAGAAAATGCTAAATACAGCCTATGTCTCTATTCTAGATTTGATTTGTATCTATTTAGACCTTCATTTGATTCATCCTGCACTGTATCAGACATTACTTAACTTTAATTTCTTCATTTGCTTTTACTTTCTCAACCTCTAAACAGTTAATTAGATATAATTTACTTAGAAGAAGGTCTGTTAAATGTTCCTCATGACCAAAACTTCCAAATATTAAACAATAATATTTAGCTTATCATGAAAGACAGCATCATTTTACTCCTAACTCTTTCAAAAATAAGGACAATTAGCCCATAAGGTGAACATGTAAGTTTATTGTTCAAAGGAGATGGTTGCATGCATTTTGCTGATATTTTGCCAACATAAATTTTAATCTTTGTTATTTTGCATAGTCTGGTAGTGCATTGGTACATCACTTGTAATCATGGTGCTGTTTGTCTACAAAGGTTATTAAAAAGTTGACCTTGAAAGAGTGGCAGCAGATATATCAGCTATCATTGGCATGGGGCACCATGAATCACTCGCTGTTTGCAAGTCAGAAAAAGGACCATCATTGACTGATAAATCAGGATATCTAGTTGGAAAAGTAGAAGTCTCCATCATTCCAAAATAACTTCTCTGTAAGGGAGATATAATATAGTGAGAAGTAGAAGTTGTGCTGGTAATAAAATTCATGATGTGGCCATTTGCTTGAGTATAGCTGCCATGTGAGCGCATATGAAAAAGGATCAACTGATTCCAAACAGTGTGTTGGTCCATTACAGTTTGTTCTGATGATCTAACTAAAGTTGATGATGGAGGAGACAATTCACTTCTGATTGTTACAGTTGTGTTAGCAATTATCTGGTTGGTAACAGGCTTGCTTATTGGTGGCATATTTAAATTTTTAGAAATTGAAAATATGCTTTCTCCACGTGTGTCAGCAACAAAACCAGAATGATGATTATCTACAATATTCTCTGTTCTAGAGTGCTTCTTGTTGAAACTGAGCCAATGAAGATGCTAGAGAAGCATTTTTAATTCCAACTCTTCTTTTCATTTTAAGTAAAAGTTGAGGACAATCTCATCTAAAATTTGGATTTTGATAGAAAGTGTAACTAAAACCAGAGAAGAAAGTTATTTGCTGACACAAGACTATAAGAAACCTAACCTTTATATCTCATTAATCAAGTTATTATATAAAGTTAATATCATCAACACATGGACATTGTTAACTGTAGTCAAAAAATTACTTATTGGGAATATTAATTTAAATAGTATGGCCCTCAAGTACAAATGGTTTCTATATTTAAAGTAACACTGAATGCACTTTTTAAAGTGGTTTCAATATCTTTACTTAAGAGTTCACTGATGAGAGTCAAAGTTGCTAGCAAAATTTTTTATAATCCAGAATGC
>NW_006440625.1:43674-76224 GCF_000325575.1 Pteropus alecto
TCAACTAGACAAGCAAATCTTTGAAAAGCCTGTTGCACTTTACTAAATCCATAAAGGTTAAGCTGTCGAACGAAACTTTTCATACTTGTAGTTTCAAATACTCTGAAAGGGGCCTTTCTTTCCAGAACTTCTTTCTTAAAGAGTTCTTCATTAATCACTATAGAAGTTCCAATCTCATCCCACCAAATAGACATAAATTGACCACTTTCAACTATTTTCCAGAGTTTTCTGGGAAAGGTCATAGATCGAAAATCATTATCTTCATCTGGTTCAGGGATACAAAATGTATGATGTGCTCTTCTTATCGAGGACTGTGCAGACAAAGCCTGAAAAGCATTTTCTTTGATTTCAGATCTCAAGTCTGAGGCCCCTGTCAATGCGTGATCGCACAACAGAGATCCAATGGAGGTTGTTGAACCAGTTGATTTGTCTGTAGAAGAAATGCTTTAAATATCTGAAGAAACATGTGCCATCTCAAATAAACATTTCTTCAGCTACTTTTCTTACCTAGTTTTGAACACTGCTGCCTTGGCAGGCCTACACTGATAAACTACCCAGATCACCATAGTGTTTCTCAACCTGAGTAGCTGTGACATCACAAAACGACTGGTCTCCTAGCAAGTAAACATAACATTCAGCCAGTGTTTCCTTCTCACTCTTCAAATTTTATTAAAATATTGAATGGTTATTTACACAGTATAATCTGCAAAATCTTATTGCTGCTGAATTTTTAAAATAAATTTTGGAGGTCCATGGCGTAAAAGTAATTTCCTGCTTTTTACACACACATTTATTATCTGATTGATGAATAAAGTATAAGACCTGGTAAATGGTCAATGCACAAAATAAAATAAGCAAAAGAAATAATTTTTTAGTTTTGGAATTTGAAAATGAAATCTGTATAAAACCTGTGTATAAAAAAATGAACTTGCCATCACTTCTGATTAAAATACAACAATGTAATTTGATTTTAAAATAAAAATGATTACTTATTTGTATGTTACACAAATAGCTCTTTGATAATCACATATATAATACATTTTATAGTCATAATTGAGTGTAATAAATACTATTTTATTTAGTGTCTCTTTAAATACATACATTTACAAATTAAAATTAGATTTTAAAAGAGAACAGGAGATCCACCAAGATCGTCTCAATGAGTGTAAAATGAAACACTTCTAATACAATGCTATAAGTAAAATAAATGAGGTTTATTGCTTTACCACATATGATACAAAAGAGCAAATATCTTAATCATATATCTTAGACCATTTTTCTCCTCACTCCCACTCTTCGGCTTGTCAGTTCTAAGAAGAAATGGAACTGCTAATTTTTGTTTGTTTGCTTGTTTGTATTATAATCCAGACACAGCTCTTGTTAGGTGTTTTATTAATGTGTTATTCTTTATTATGTTGTGAACACAAATTCCCAATCTTCAGTATGGAAAGTAGAGAGCCTTTATTTAGGTGAGAAGTTTACAAACCAGGGAAATGCAGCCTCTGGTGAAAACCAAAAGTGCACTCCTCCAGACCAAGGAGAGATGGCCTTTTACAGTGAAAATTTTAGCCAACGTTCCTGACTGGTCCTATTTTATGCAAATGAGGAATCCAAATCTCACATTTTAATGAGTCCAAATTGCACTGCCTGATTGGTCAGAATCATGTGCTCTGACTTGTTGTTATGGATTAGTTCTGATTAGTTTAAATGCAAATGAGGATTGAATTGTGCAGCTCTGGTTGGATGAGTCAGTAAGTCTCAGTCTATTGGTGCAAAGGTAAAACCAGAAATTTCTTTATTAATGGTTGACTCAGACAGAAAAAGCACATTTCAGGAGATCAAAAGTTCAGTCTATGGCAATTCCCCAAAACGCAGTGTGAGAGGCCTCTGTCAATACTGACTACTAGACTCAGCTTATGAATTTTGGCCTGGTTAACCACAAAGAGTCTTTCTTGGCTGATATATTTCTCCTTGCAGTTCACAATAATTTAAAAGGCAGTTGTTTTCTCCACATGCCACTGTTAGCATGTTGTCTTAGTTTAACAGAGTTATTTTAAATTTCGAAATTTTGTGCATTAACAGTAAACAATTAGATAGATTCTGCTGTAGTAAATTTTAGTAAATTTAATCTTATGTAAAGTGATATCCTTCCTTAAAAATGAATTGCATTTAACATAATCCATACTCAATGCAATAAAATATTTTATGTATTTGAACAAATATCTCCTTAACCTAATATATCTTTCTGTTTCAGTGAATTTATATTTTCTTCATAATGAAATATCAACAAAATTCACAGCACATTACAAGGATCATATACCATGAATTCACAGTACATTACAAGGATCATATATCATGATCAAGTGGAATTTATTCTTGGAAGAAGGGATAGTTCAACATCTGCAAAAAATAAATGTAATACCTTACATTAACAAAATATAGGAAAAAATGGTAATTTCAATGAATGCAGAAAAATAATTTGAAGAAATTCAACTAACTTTTATGAATAAAACTCAAAAATTATCTATAGATGAAAGATAATAGCATAATGAAGCTTATATGTGAAAACGCCACAGCTAATATTATATTCAGTGGAAAAAGACAGGAAGCTTTTCCATGAGGTCGGGGGTAAGACAAAGATTCTCACTCTTGCCTTGTTTTTCAAAAAGGTAACAGAAGTTTTAGCCATGGAAAATAAGAAAAAAAGAAAAAGAAAAGAAAGAAAAAAAATAAAGTTGTAATAAAAGGAGTAACATTGAACATTGTCTCTGCAGATGACATATTTTATGTATATAAAACCCCAAAAACTCCTCCATAAACTATTAGAACTATTAGAACTCCTCCATAAACTATTAACAAACCAATTAAGTAAAGATGCAGAAGACAAAATCAGTGTGTTAAATATATTGTATTTATATACATTAACAACAAACTATTGGACAGAGAAGTTAAGAAATTAATTTCATTTTCAATTGCATGAATATTAATAAAAGACAGATAAATACAACAACAAAATATTTATGCAAAAGAAGGTATAAACATTGATGCAAGAAATTTAAAAAGACAAAAATAATTAAAATATATTTTGTTTGTAGAGATTCAAGTCATCTCTAACACACTTTCAATAGCATTCTTCAGAGAAATAACAAACAAAATTTTAAAACTTATATGAGTCACAAGAATCCCTAAATAGCCAAAGCAATTCTGAGAAAAGGAGGGCAAAGTTGAAAGAATCACACTTCCTGACATCAAACTATATTTAAAGCTATAGTAATCAAAACAGTATGGTACTGGCATAAAAACAGACACATCAATCAATAAAACAGAATAGTGAGCCCAGATTTAATAGTTTTAGTAAATTTGAATAACCACATGCAAAACAATGAAATTCGATTTCTACCTTAAACCATACACAAAAACAAACTTGAAATATATAAAATGCTTAAACAAGAGACCTAAAACCTAGAATAAAACATAAGGGATAAGCTCCTTGACACCGACCTTGGTAATAATTTTGGACTTGACAACAAAAGCAAAAATAAATGCATAATAAAAAAACGTGTTTTTATAATGCTAATAACAAAATATCAGAAAGAACAATTCAGAAAACAATTCCATTTCCAATTGTATCAAAAGATTAATTAATTAAAATACCTAGGAATAAATTTAACCAAGGACAGTAAATACATGTACACTGGAGATAATAAGACAATGATGAAAAATGTTGCTATAGATAGTATGGACATTTTCTTAATATTAATTATTTCTGTCCTGGAGCACGATCTTTCTATTTATTGTGTCTTAATCTTTTTTAATCATTGACTTAGGAGCACACTACCGAAAGAAATCTACAGAGTCAATACAATCCTCATCAAAATGCCAACAGTATTTTTTTACACAAAAGGGACAAGCAATTCTAAAATTTGTATGGAACTGCAGGAGACCCCAAGTAGCCAATTCAATCTTGAGGGAAAAAAAAAAAAAAAGCTGGAGGTATCACCTCCTTTTACTTTGTATGTGAATATATATGTTATAAATTGCTCCTTCACATCAAATTTCCCCTTCAAGGAGCAGAGAGAAATCTTCACAATTTCTCTTTATTCAAATTATCACACCAAATGGGAAGCTCACCCACTAGCAAATCAGAGCCCAGCACAAACGCCATTCTGTTTACAACATTAAATTGTGCTCAGACTATTCCTCCATAAGAAACTGCAATTCTTTGTGGGATATAGATTGTGGGACATTGGTTCTTTAGAAACTCAAGGCTCCTTAAAACTCAATGAGAATAGCTGGATGCTTCCGTGTGATTTCTTAACTGTAGAGGAACCTAGTTTTTCTCGATTACTTTCTAAAAAAAATAATGGAAATATTTGCAAACCATGCTGTAATGAAAAACAAGAGGTTAGTTTAGCTTTGTTAAAAATAATTATTTAATTTAAAAGGATAGCTAACACATGATTAAATAAACAATAAGAAAACCCAAGCAAAAATTTTTCTCTTCTCTCAGTGTGAAAAGACTGTAAAACGATAAGAAATAGAAGACTCACAAAAGACTGGTAGCTTTGCTTGCATAAGACTTTAAAAATGTTTATGCATTAAAAACTCCAGTGATAAAATTTTAAAAAATAGGAAAAAGAAAAGAGCTCACAATAAACCTAATGAAGAATAGTGGCTCTTCTTCATATATAAAGAATTCATGCAAATCAATAATTACAGTGTACAGACAGAGACTATACAAGCTAAAAAAGAGGAATTTAAAATATCTGATAATAAAGAACATCCAACCACATTAGTAATCAGAAAACTGCAAAATTTAAAAACTAAATTAGTATCATATACTGAAAAGAAACTAATTACTGGTAATTGGGCATTACTATTGCTCTAATAGAATTCGAAACTGATGACCTATTTGAAAGACAACACTCAGAAACTTTAGTTTCACTGTGATGTTTTTCTGCTAGCAGAAAATTAGAGAAAAAATTAAATAATCATATAAATTATTGTGGGTTACAGGATATATAACTATGTACTCATAAAATAATATTCACTGACACTTTTCAGAATTAAAAAATGCTTATATTAACTGTAAAAAGGAAAAATGAAATTATACATTAAATATGCCAAATTATAAAACTCCATTCACATTAAAAAATTAACAACAGTACACCAACATATAAAGAAGATTATTTCTGGGTTTTATTCTTTATATTTTTCTGTATTTTATATAATATTTAGTAGTCTAGCAGTAGATCCAAGCTACCTCTATATATAAGAGCAAACTTTTATAGCTGAGTCTCCATTGTCCCCTTCCCACTAAGGGCATTATTCCTGTGCACATGTATAAAACCACGATATGCTGTTAGTATACAGAGCTTATACAATGTATAATAGCATATGTATACTGTAACAATATATATGTTAATATAGTAATACTCGTTGATTGGCATATTATTATATTAATTAATGTAGCAGTAGGCTGATACTATATCACATGTAACAGACACAGTGTAAATGTATCTAACTATGTGTGCATTTTAGTTCACTTGATGTGACTGCCTTCTGCCTGTGGTTTGAACTGATCACAGCTGGGCTTGGAGCTCTGAGTTGTCTGCATGCATCCCACACTCTGCCTTTGACAGCAGTGGGCACAAGCAGTTTCCTTAAAGTCATGTCAAATCCAAGGATTTCTGAGCCCCTGAGGCTCTTGGACTTTGACAGCATAGGCACAGCAAATACCCAGTGTGGTTGGGCCTACTGGACACGCCCCAGCATCATTTGTAAGAAGCGTGACTTTTACAAGGTGTTAGAGTTGCTGTGTGGATGGACATTATCACCCATAACTACAGCTTGGATTAGCAAAGTGCACTGCACATGGGGAAAACAAAAAATGCCTTAAGTTGATCTCTGAGACAGGACAAACATGGGCGAATCAAAGGGACATTTCAGATTTGTAAACCTAATACCAAAGGATTTAGAATTCTGCCCCAGCCTTACAGATGTCATTTGCTTTGATCTTGAATTAAAATGTGACCTTTATGCTTGGAGTTACTGTATGACTCAGCAAAGCAGGTCAGGTACCTAACAATCACACAATGACGTGAGAGACAGGTGCTCACTCCTACAGGAATTCTGAAGCAAAAGATAAAATAGAACAAAATTTAAATTTTAGGATCTTGCCAAGCACATAGAAATCATCTCAAGACAGGATCTTCAAGGTGATCTTCCTCCCAGATGGTCAGGGTGGGGCGGTTAGTGTTAAAGACAGAACCTGGCTGGTAAGTAATGAAGAACATGGGCAAAGTAAACCCTGGAAAGTCACTTGAGATCACACCTCAGAGAGCCATTAGCAGATTAATAATAAAGTTCCAAAAGGTTTTTGGAATTATTTGACTAATAAAAATCAATAGAAAAATTTTTACAAACATTTTGCTTTGGAGCAAAAGAAGTATACTAGTGCTAGGATTTTTGTGTTTTTTCACCATGCCTTTCAAATTCTTGTAACCTTGGATGCTCCATAAAGAATCATGGTTACTTTAGCCCCACAACTTGAAATTGTTTGATCTAGAGTCAAATTGAAGAAGCAAACTTCTAACTTCATATGTGTTTCAGGTGAACTGCAGACTTCATGGTAAAGTAACATGCAGTGTTTTTGATCACTGTAAAAACACAATTTGGTAGGTCACTCTCGATTAAATATGGGAAAAGATGCATCCTTGGGGGATAAGAGCCAACTTTATGTTCACTGCTGGCTTCCTCTGTCTTCCCATCAGGAGTTACTGGTTTCAGGATTCAAATGAAAGTTTGTAAGAATGGCTCCAAACTTCCAAGTAGCTCATAAAGCTGAATAGTTGGCTCATGTAAGCAAGTAAACTCTCAGTGAAAATGCAGACTGTACCACTGCATACTGGGATGGGAAGAGAAGTTGGAACGTGATTCACCTCACTTACAAAACAATGAGTAGAACACAGTGTGAGGCTGGAGATGGGAGAACTAGAGAGCAGAGGAGACACCCTGTTTTCTAGCTAAAAGAGAATTGTCAAGGAGAGATATTCCAGGGTCCACATAAAGAAAAGTTCCACTGGGGTGCATCCTGCAACATTGCAGGTCCTGGAGGCCCTTTGGGGTGACAACTATTATAACTGATAATCCAGTAAGAACAAGCTTAGTGGCAAAGAAATAATGTGCTTGGGGGCCTGGGGACAACTGGAAAATATAGGTATGAGAAGTAGTCTAACTGAGGGGAGTATTGGTGGGATTAATGTGGTCTGTGGTTCTGGTGAGGGACAGGTTTTGGTAATAGCACAGGTGAAATAGGGAAAGCTGAGAAGCAGGAGGGCAGAGTGTCTTGCTGAGACCTCAGCTCAGTCAGTAAAATCAAATGTGATTAAAACTGACAAGGGAGATGTTTTCAAGATGTTTATACATCACACTGTTTTGTGAAAAGTTAGTGCCTTTATAAAGATCAGAGAAACTATAAGGAGAAGCATGCTGGCAAGGGTGGTAGCCATGAGCAGACACAATATTCCTGGTTCTGCTCTCTAAAGGCAAATGCTGGAGAAGAGAACAGCCTGGCTGAGGGAGCAGCCAGTGACCAGGAGCCCTGTCTGCATAGTCAAATCTCTTGTCAGACCTCATCCAATTCGCTGTGCAGAAGCTGGCTGTTGGGGGTGAGTGAGGTTAGAGTTGAAGGAGGGACAGCATGTAACAACAAGATTGAAACAGTCCAGGCAGGTATGCACTGGAGGCACTGGGAGGGCTTTGCATCACAGATGCCAGAGTTTCCAACGGATACAGGAAAGTGTTAGAATCTTCAGTCATGTCCCCATTTCTCCAGGCAGTCAAATATTTCTGTATGCAGCAGAGACAACTGGGCTGTGCGGCTCCCCTCCAGAGGCCACGATATGTGTTTAATAAGTCGAGACCTGAGGCGGGTGTGTAGAGGGAAGTGAGCACATCATGGACTCAGGTCGCCATGAATGTGCAGCTTTACAGGGTGATCAGATGCAAAGAGAGGGACAGAAAACATCACAACTGGCTGGGGAGAAGGGTCTTTATCCCTTCCAGGATGTCTCTGATTTTTATTATCGTCAACATCTGAACATTTCAATATAGAATGTATGTTCTATCCAACAGCCTACATTTAATACATTTTTTAAAAGACCTCACTCGTAAGTATCACCTCCTTTTGGTGATGGCCACAGAGCAACCTGGTTACGATGAAGTTGTCAGCAATTCACTCACTGAAAAAGCACAAAGCCCATAAACACCTCTATCCCAGCCCCTTCCTGAGAGCTGGGGCCTCTCTCTGGAGTGACAGAGATGAGACATAGGCCTTGTGTCAGGTTTAAAAGGTAATATTCTGCATGAATCAGCTTTGCCTACAGATTTTTTAATAGTATCTATTACGCTGAATGACTCTGCAGTGATCCTTGGAACACAAACCTGAGGTTAAAGTTTAGTAATGAAATAACAGTGGACTGGCAGAAAGTGCTCTGAGGCAGTGACCACCTTGTTTTTGTTGGGGGCCGTAAGCAGAGAGAAGGGCAGGTCACAATGAGTGTGCATTTCTGAGAATCTTTCCTTGTAAGCTGCAGGTACTTTGTGTGGACACTGTCATGTTTAAAGACATAGAATGGCTCCCTCAGTATTTGCCGACCTGTCTGCACCTCATGCTATAAATGAGAAGTGTGGACCTATTTGTTCAGTGGCAGCTGTGGGAGTCTTACTGCATGTGGCGGGCTGTGCCCTGCCCGGGAAACACCAGAGCTTTGGGACACAGTCCCCACTCTGGAGGTAGCACTGTGAGGAGACGGGTCCAGCCCTTAGCCAGTGTGGGCACAATCAGTGTCTTCCCCGAGCTGTGCAGGAAACAGAGTGTGGGTTGGCCTGGGCTCCACTGGAAAGCCTGAGGGAGACGTACCATCATGTGGGCAGCAGGCAAGACAAAAAATAGCCCACAATCTGGTCTAGATACCTTGCCTGTTTGGGAGTTGGGTACTGACTTTTGAAGTGTAGTGTGGGAAGAAGGCCAGCATGGTACAGTGGCAAGGTGCAAAGGATCAAGCAGAAAACAGAGATGCAGTGTGCCTGAAAAAGTGACAGAACAGAGGAAATGCTGACCTTGGGTGGGCAGAGCCCCCAGAAGTACTGTGGTCTGGATGCTCCTGGCATGTAGTCTACGTTTACCTCAGCATTGGCTGTGACATCAGATGCCTCCTCGGTAGACAGACCAGGGCTCAGCATCTCAGTCTACACCCATCACTTCCAGGGACCTGGTGTCTCTCTCAAAGCTTTTCTCAAGCTTCAGAGCCATGCACCTGATCGTGTCCATGTGCAGGGCAACTCCAGCCTCTAATGTCTGGTGCAGTTTCACACGCTGTCAGTGTTTCAGGTGGCCTGAGTGTCCATCACATTTTGGCTCTCTATGGTTCTGTCAGCAAATCAGCAGTCTTCAGATTGCTAAATCTTTTGTAGCATTGGAAAGAGTTCAGAAAAGATATTCATGCTGTGTCAGGAGGTAGAAAGGTGGTAGACAGAGTGGAGGTGATTGTGTAAGACTGAGTTTGTAAACAAAAACTGGAAACTCCAAGTCAGTCATTTTGAAAGTCTTTCCCACCGTAAAGCAACAGCTCATATCACAGCTGAATTTGGTGATTTTTTTTTTTGCATTATTTTCATTGCAGGGCTTAAGTTTATTTATAGAGAAAGATTGCAAAAACCGCTTGACTTAGGTTTTTCTGATTAACACAGCACACCCAGATCTCAGCAACTTCTGCAGACATCATCTCATTTTCCTCCACCCAACTCTAAAGAAAAAATAAATTGAACATATTCTGAGCACCTTGAGTTATGTGCTTAGCATAATTAATATGTCTGTTGGGTTTCCTGTGTGGGTGGCACTGGGTAGCCATCCAGAAAAAAACATTTCTTTCAACACTGAGCATCATCAGTAGCTTGAGGCCACTTTTGCACATCATCAGACTTTGGTCCACAGGCTTGGTTTTCTCTGTTTTCATAGAACTGTTTTAAGTCTTGCTAAGCATTTTTAGGATGACATCCTCCACAGGTGTCTTTATTAATTTCCTCATCTGCACTTACAAGGGAGATATGTGTGGCATGTAACACCCTGTGATGCAATTGGAACTCCACAATTAGACATTGATGCTCCCTTTTTCTTATAAAGTTTGTGCTTTCATTTGAGTTTTCTTTTGATTCAAACCAGAGTCCTCGTCACATATCCCTTGGAATTTAACAGCACAGTCATTGTATTAACCAATGTTTTGTATTTGGTTAGAAGTCACTGATTTTCTGGATGTCTGGGCTGCAATGTGTTGTGGTTGTCACAGACTGGAAAAAGTGTGATGACAGTCCATGCAATAGGTCAAAGACACAGGACACCTGGACAGATGAAACAAGTAACCTGAAGAGTCAATGGGAAGATCATGCACTTAGGACAGACCCCTGACTGTGATGCTGAAATCTTTTTGCCCTTCAGTGAGTCATGAATCTGTTGTAAGACTCAGTGTATAACGGTTTTAGTGAAAGCTTGTATAACAAACACAAATGATGTAGCTGACCTATGCCTGCTCAGAACCAGGCATTTAATAAATGGAGGCTATTGTTTGAATAATGATAACCTACATCCTGTGTGCCACAGAACTCTACCCTCAGAGAGGAGATTAAGTCACGCATGGCACAAAGTTTTGTCATGAGGAATCTGAAAATCATCTCAAGGAACATGGAGTGTCAGAGCTGCTGAGATGAGAGCAAGTACAATCTGGAACATAGACATGGACGATGCGTCAGCTGCTTCGCAGGGGTTCTCATGGGGAGCTGATCCATTCTGGGATGCATGGAGCTGCCTCTCGGATGCTCTACCCTGGTCTGAATGTGTCCATGAAGGAGGCAAGTAGCCAATGGTCAGTGCTGATGCCAGGGGCTTTCCCTTCTGTTGGGCATATGGCTGGAAGTACTTGAAACGATTCATCTCAATGTAAGAGACCATGGTTCCCCTGGTCTCTTTTGAAGTGTAGTGTGGGCAGAAGGCCAGCATGGTACAGCAGCATGGTAAAGAGTTTGCTCTGTCATGGTGCTGTGGTCCAGGAGGGAAGAACTGTGAGTCACACTCAATCCTGGTGAACACAGGAGAAGAAAGGAAGCAGTAGCTGAGGTTGACCTATTTATTTTGTGGCTTAGATCCACACATTCTATGGAGGTGACAAAGTCCACAAAAGTTATCAAACCCAAAACTTGCATCCACTCCCAGACTCTTGAAACCACTGTTGAATGTGTTCACTGAGGCCATTCAGTCCCTTGCCTGGCCAGGAAACCTACTTCTTCCTTAGTCAGGATGGCCATAGTGTCCTTGTATATATCTCCTTTCCAATTCTTGGGTGAAAATACATGAGCTTTCCTATTCCTGAGGAAAGAACCTAGTGTCTGGGCCATATCTCCAATGTGGGATTCATGAGTTGATGACCTCATGGTGGACAGTTGGCTGGTTTCCATGTTTCCATGTTCACGACACTTAGGTAGCCACACCAACTGTTAACTCTTTAAGTTTTCAAAGCAGAGTTTGTGTAGTGATATTCTACGCAAGAACTACATCATTACTTTGTATATGGAGGGCCTTTCTTTTCTATCTACATGAAGAATTTAAAATGTAGCTGCACTAAATGTAATCTTATTGGATTTGGACTCATTATACTATTTATTTGAATTCTGATTCTGTCACCTAGCCCAGAGACTGGTAAACTACAACCCATGGACTAAATAAGTCTTTGGAATGGAACCACACCTACTCATCTGTGTACAGTTAATGGCGGCTTTTATCCTGAGATAGCTGAGTTTAATATCCAAGACAGAGATGGTGTGGCCCAAAAGAGCTAACCTATATTTACTGTATGGTCTCTTATAGAACCACTTTGATAGCCACTGACCTACCTTATCAGGTCTTTTCCCCACATGCATGTGTCTGAAACGTAGAAGAACACTTCTAGGCTTTTGACTATGTTATTTATAAAATATTAGGTGTAACCCCAATCAGTGTCCAACATAAGATGTATTATTCAAACCACTGCAGACACAGCTATCACTGTATTTCATTTTGGCCGAGACTGCTGGCTCTGTCTGCTACTTGAGCCATCTGTGCTTTTGTTGATGACTTCTTTGGCCTATTGTTAGACCTCAGTTCCCTGTCCCCTTATCAGCTATGTGTGGCCCTGAGATGAGGTTCTGGCCCACAGGGTGGGAGTGGAGGAAATGGGGCTGTTTCCAGGCATGGTGCACAGAGTCCTCTCATGCTCACCCTCTCTTTTCTCATCCACTGCCTTTGTGGAGAAGATGCTGGAGACCTAGCAGAGGCACAGCTGCATGGCAGATAGAGCCCTGAGCACGAGTCATAATTCCTCCATGTGGGGCTGTGGTGTTAGGGAGAAGTAAGCCTGCAGCATACCTAGCCAGCACCATTTGAAATCTGTTAGTGTTTGCAAACTGACTACCTGACTGATGTCACAATCAAACAAGCTTTCCCCTCTTGTGTAGGAGAATATATATGAAACTTACCAGACATCTTTTTCAAACTTAGGTAAATATGTTCCCAGTATTCCCTTAATCTAAGATGGATGTTCACAAATGTAAATATATTTGTGATAACGTTTCCTTGGTCGATTATTATATCTTTCTGATAAAACCTTGTATTTTTTCAGTGTCATCAATTAAATGTTAACTCATTAATTTCTTAAGTTTCAATAATCGAGAGGATTGATGATAATCCTCCCTTTTCTGAAAATTTGGATTTTTATGAATTTTCTGCAAACTTTTTGCTGTCTATTTGTGATTCTCATCTGCCTCTTATTTCAAGTATGTCTCTTGAATTTTTTGGAAATTGGCTGGCCTTGCCTGGAGATTCTCAGGTTCCATAACCTCTCCTTCTCCTGTTGGTTTTCAGTGCAGCAGACCCGATTTTAACCCCATGGACACCAGTAAGCTCATACAATGTAGAGTGTGTATGATTCACCATGAGCCCACTTATGTTCTTTTAAGGAGCTCAGTGGGAAGAGATAGAGACCCCTCTCTCCCTCCTTCTTATGTTCAATGATTGTTTTTATTATACAAAATTACAAAATTTTGACTGATGAATGAATAAATAAGAATTATTTTGGTAGCTGGGGAAAAATGGTGTAGATGATAGAGGAGGCTTTGTTGGTCTATCTTTCAACAAAATCAAATTTGTGACAGAAACACAGAGAAAACAGCAAGCAAAATTTCCTAAGATGAACAGAAACACTACAACTAGGGAGAGAAATAATTAACCACCCTGCAACAGTAGAAGGTAGGCAAAGACATGAAGCTGCCCTGTCCTGAGTAGCTGAGTGAGACAGAGGCTGAGGCAGCTAGCAGCTGCTGACGCCTCCTCAAAAGGCCGTGTCCACAAGAGGATTTTCATGGTGACAGATCTGCTTTCTCTGAGCAGCAGTGCCTTGTTTGTTGTGCCAGGGGTTGGATGGGGTGTGTTGCGGCCAGCAAGTGGCAAATCCTGCCACATCCAGCGCAGCCCTGGAAAATAAACCTGAGTGATAACAGTGGGAGATTGAGAAAAGTAAGAAGTCAGAAAGTGGCAATCGGGAGGTCCACTGGGTGAACAATGGCCCAGTTTACTTTTTGCAAGCTGCTGTCATAAGCAGTTTCTCTAAAGAATAACACTGTTTCTACTATTTCTCTGGGACTACATTTTCTCAAGGCCTTCAGCTCATTTATCGCCTGTGGTTATATTTGTACTATCTTGTTCTCAGGAGGAATTTGCAGAGGATTGTGAAGGCGAAGTAACCCTTGGTCCAGTTTGCAAGGACCTTGTCAGTTTACAAACTGCTCTCCATAACTACAAACCACTCTCCACAAGAGGGCACCAGGGACTTATAGGGGGATACAGTTGACAGAGTGAAGGCCAGAGGTGAGGGTCTCTCCTGAACAGAGGTACTGGTGGTATCCATTGTCCTTTTGTTGAGCTCTCCCCTCTCCCAGTGTGTGAATGCAGTGCCACCATAGCTGAGACATCATTAAACTAGATAACAGATGTCACTCTGCCCAGAAGATTCCCTGAAACTCCACCTCTCTCCTAACTCATGACCTCACCTAAGCCACATCCAGGTTTATCCTCAGTCACTTCAGTGGTCCTTTCTTATCAGCACCGAGACTCACAGTAGTGGCAGCTGACCTCAGTCTCTGGTGTGGCTTCTTGAGGAAAATGTAAGCAGAGCAATTGTGGATTGCTAGCTGAATCTCAACAGTTGATCCAGAAGGTGCACAAGCTGGGGTTAAACTTGGCCTGCAGCAAAAACTATCTCAGGTCAGTGCCATGGGACACCTACTACACAAAACCACACTAACAAGAATAGGAAATTTAGGAGCTTTGCTTAGTGCATAGAAACAGACATGGAAAGGCAGGCAAAATGTGAAGAAAAAGAAGCAGAAACCATATGAGAGAACAGAAGAGATTCAGAAAAATGGAGTCAAGCAATCTAAGAACTACTGGTTATAAAGATGCTCAATGAACTTAGGGGAAATGTAGATGAATTTAATAAGTACTTTAACAAAAAGATAATAACATAAAAATGGAAGTGGAAATAATAAAAGGGGACCAGTCAGAAATGAAGAACACATTATCTGGATGAAGAGATTTTTAGGGGAAATAAACAGAGTGGATAAAGAGGAGGATCAGACCATGGATATGAAGGATGAGAAAGCCAAAGGCACTCAATCAGAATGGCATGAATAAAGAAGCCAAGACTATAATAATAATTTGCAGAGCCTAAGAGACACAATTAAATATAAAAATATTTGTGTCATAGGGGTACTTGAAAGAAAACAAGACATTCAAGAACTATTTGAAGAAATAATGATGGAAAACTTCCCTAACTTGGTGAAATAGATGCACAACCCTAGGAGCTTTGAAAGCCCCAAGGAAAAGGAACCCAAAGAGGCCTACACCAAGACACATCCTAATTAAATTGCCAAAGGTTAAATTCAAAGAGAGAATCTTAAAAGCAGTAAGAGGATAGCAGTCAGTTACCTATAGGGGAGCACCCATAAGATTGGCAGTTGAATTCTCAAAAGAAACTATGCAGGACAGAAGGGCTTGGCACAAAATATTCAATGTGATGAAAACCCAGGGTCTACAACCAAGAATACTTTATACAACAAAACGATCATTTAGAGTCTAAGGACAGATAGGAGCTTCACAGACAAAAATAAGCTAAAAGAATTTATCAACACCAAGCCAGTATTACAGGAAATATTGGAAGGACTCCTTTAAGAAGAAAAAACATGTATCAAAAATAGGAATAAGAATGGTAATAAATGCATTCCTATGAACAAGAAACTCAAATGAAAAAGAATCAGTGCTCCAACTAAAAGATAGGGTGTCTGAATAGATAAGAAAACAAGACCCCAACAAATGCTGCCTACAAGAGACTCACCTCAGATTAAAAGATACGCACATACTAAAAAGAAGGGGATGGAAAATGATATTGCCTTGATAGACCTAGAGGGTGTTGTGCTGAATGCAGTAAGTAGGACAGAGAAAGACAAATATCCCATGATTTCACTTCTGTGTGGAATCTAAAGAACAAAAGAAACCCCAACAACAAGAGAAACAGAAATAAACTCACAGATACAGAGATCATTTTGAGGGCTACCAAGTGGGAGGGGGATTGGGTGGGATGGCGTAAAGGATAAAGGAATTAAGAAATTCAAATGGATAGTTACCAAATAGACATGGAGATATAAAGTGTAGCATAGGAAAAATAGTTAACAATGTTGTGATATGTAAAGGGGAAAAGTGTACTAGATTTAGTGGGGCGATCACCTTGTGAGTTATATAAACCTCTAATCACTATGCTGTACGACTGAAACTAATATATTTTTGTATGCCAACTATGATTGAAAGAAACTTATTGAATTGTACAATGTAAATACGAGCAAAATTGTCTACTATATTTTAGTAAAGTCAGGTGAAAAAATCACCAAATTTACTTTATCTATGATCTCTAAAAATACTAGGTATTATAATGAAATAATTTACACATGAAAAAAGAGACTGATTTTGTCACTGATTGTTACCATTTTTACTCCCCCATGGAAGGTACAAAAAAAAAAGGCCACAATAAACATCTGTAAAATGACTTTGAGATTATTTCTCAATAGTAGTTGAAAACTTTCCCAGAGTTGGATCTGCTAAGCAACAGGGTACAGATTCAGAGACAGGCAGGAGTAGCAATTCCCTGATTTAAACATTCTTTGAGATGTTACGTGAGTCTCCCCAGAACTTCCAGCAACCTCTGAGTAGATGCAGTGGCTATTGTCCTCTCTGTGACTATGGGGCCATATGACTGGACATCGTTATGGGGAGGGTGCTGTGAGCCAAAGTGCTTGGTTCAAAGGGAAGTGCTCGCACTTTCTGGATTTGTCACTGGCATGCACACTTGGTGGGTGAAAGGCCAGGTGTGATCTTTAGAGGCATGGAGCTCATGGAAGAAATTAACTTCCTTCACGTTCACATGCTTCACAAGATCAAAGCAGGTATCACAAAGTGTGGTGGGCGAAGCACAAAGGGTGCGGGTTTCAACAGGCCTAATTCTAAATCGCTTTGCTTCTGAAGCAATGCACCCTGTTTACCTGCTCTGTCCCTGAGTGTGATATAACTGGGACCCTAGGTTCATTGTCTCTGGGTTCGATCTGTCATTGGGTATGCTGTGTGTCTGGATCTTCTGTCCCTAGGCCTGCTCTGACTCTATGTCTCCTGTCCCTGAGTCCACTCTGTCTATGGGTTGGCTGTCTAGGGATCTGCTCTGTACTTCCATCGGCTGTCCCTATGTCCGCTCTGTCCCTGGGTCTACTCTGCTCCCTTAGTATACACTGTCTTTGAGTCCACTCTGTCCTCGAATACACTGTCCCTGAGTCCACTTTGTCCCTGAGTCCACTCTGTCCCTGAGTACACTGTCCCTGAGTCCACTCTGTCCCTGATTACACTGTCCCTGAGTACACTGTCCCTGAGTCCATTCTGTCCCTGAGTACACTGTCTCTGGGTCTGTTCTGTGACTGGGTGTACTTTCCCTGGATCCATTTTGTCTTTGGGTGTGCTGTCACTAGGTGTGCTCAAATCTTGATTCTGCTGTTTCTGGGTCTACTCTGTCCCTGGGTACACTGTCTCTTGGTCCAAATCATCCCTGTGTGCCAGAACCTGGATGCGCTTGGTCCCTGCATGTGCTATCTCTGAATTCAACCTGTCCCTGGAAGTATGGTCCCTGGGTCTGAGCTGTCTCTGAATGTACTGTCCCTTCAATTCACTGAGTCCTTGTGTCTGCTGTCCCCATGTCAGCTCTGTCCCTTGGTCTGCTTTCTCTAGATTCACTCTGTCCCTGGGTCTGCTATCACTGGGTCTATTCTGTCCATGGGTGCACTATCCTTGGGTCCGCTCTGTCACTGGTTGTGCTGTGTCAGCTGTCCCTTTGTCATTGGGCACAGTGTCCCTGGGTCTGCTCTGTCTTTGTGTCTGCTGTCTCTGGGTCTATTCTGTCCCTGGGTCTGCTGTCTCTGGATCCACTATGTTTCTGGATTGACTGTTCCTGGGTCCATTCTTTTTCTGAGTCTGCAGCATCTTTGTTGTCTGTCCCTGGATGCAACATCCCTGGGTTTATTCTTTCTGTGTCTGATGTACCTGGGTCTACTCTGTCTCTGGGTCAGCTGCCACTGAGTCCACTGTCATACATCTGCTCTGTCCCTGGATATGCTGTCCCTGAGTCTGCCTTGTCCTGAGTGAGCTGTCTCTAATACCACATTCATCCTGGGTGCCTAGTACCTCAGGTTGCTCTCTAAATCTCTAAATCTGCTGTTTCTAACTCTGCCATCCTGGGTTTGCTTTGTCCCTGGGTGTACTCTGTCTGTAGGTGTGCTATTTCTGGGTCTGTTCTGTCCCTAGGTCTCCTGTCCTTGAGTCCACTCTGTCTGTAGATTGGTTATCCAGGGGTCTGCCTTATCCCTCTGTCAGCTGTCTCTGGGTCCACTCTGTCTCTGGGTTCACTCTGTCTCTGAGTGCACTGTCTCTGGGTCTGCTCTGTGCCTGGCTGTGTGTTCCCTGAGTCCACTCTGCTTTTGTGTGCACTGTCCCTGGGTGTGCTCAAACCTTGGTTATGCTGCCCCTGGGTATTCTGTCCCTAGGTCTGTTCTGCCTCTAGGTTCGCTCTGTCCCTGGGTCTGCTTGCACCTTGGGAAACCCAGTGGGCAATGGAGCTGGAAGCAGCCTCAGCCTAACGGGGAGGGGGGATGTTCCAATGGTCCTTGGGCAAATGCCATACACTCCTTCATAAAGGCTGGTTAAACCGGTCATTACAGAGAAGCAATTTTAGATGTTTCCAAGAACTGTTAGTATATGTTTCTTATTATTTTAATGTTTAAGAACATAGTTTATTATTATACATTGAAGTATATCTCACTAATATGCCTATTCCAGAAAGTGTGTATATATGTGCACATATTTAAACAGTAGACATAACTTGAATTCTAGTTTGTCACTAATAGATTATGAAATTATTTGCACAAAAATTTAAGCCAGTAATTACTGAATGGATGTTTAATGTCCATGTATGTATGTGATTTCCTGTCACACAAGTTTCTGGCATTTTCACCAATAAGATGCACCTTAATTGGTTTTTGCCCTATTAATTCCAGATTATAAAGATTTTTGTCTCCTGAGTGGAGTATATTACATGATTCACTTCCTTTTTTCTCTGCTTTATCAGACGTGCGTGGCCAATAATCAGAGTCACTGGCCCTGGTGAGTTCATCGTCAGGCCGTAACCTGACTGAGCATAACCTCACTGGTGATGTCATTTCTTACTTCTTGTGTCACCAGTGAGCCTGGGCCAATGTGTCATAGGCATGATGCCCGAAAGACATGATGAGAGGAAGGGTGGGCTCTGTATCTGGGGCTCCCTGACAGCATCAGCCCCTCCTCCTTGGCGCAGGCCTCTGTCAGCACACAGCGGACTGTGGCAACAGCTGCTGGGTCTCGGCACCAGCCTACTCACCAGGGCGTATCTCCAACCCACAGTGGCGCATGGCCACCATCCTGGTCCTCCTGAAGCATGCTGGACTTTGCTTGTGTCCAACAGCAACTCTCATCCACCCTTTGCCAATCTCCATCTTAGTATCAAATGTCACTGTGCCCATGCATGATCTTCCAGAACTCACTCTGCCTGTGCCCTTTCTTAATGGGAAAGTGTCTCTGTTCATGAGGACTTGTCTCAGTACCTCTACTCTCACCCCAGGGTATCCTTCCCACCACTGCCATATCACATCGTTTTCTTCATACTGTGATTTTATCTCTCACTGCCTTTCCTGTGACTGTCTCCTTCACTAAAGCAAACTGCCAAGGGAAGGAACACACGTTTTCATCTGATAGTTCCAGGCCTGATATCTTGTATATGGTGGTTTTTGCTGAAAAACACATACATGTTGGGAGGTGAGCATGTCCTCAGTCAGTCAGGGTGCATACCCCAGCAGAAGAAATCAGTGATTCAGATGAACTCTGGGTCTTCTCTCTTAAGTCGCTGAGAATCCATTCTCATGTCTGGATGCTCCACAGTGAGTCACATAGAGGAGGACAGGGGTTTAACTGGTTGGCTTCTGTGAGGTAGAGTGGCATAAATGACCCCTTACCTCCTCTTATACCCTAGCTTTGGAAGATCTAGCTGGACATGTGTCCACCCAGCTGGCAGCTCATGTCTTACTTTCCCATACATCTTGTTCTGGCCTCTGGCTATAGATACTTGCTGATAGAGCGTGAGCAGAGCAATGAGGGCAGGTTCCAAATGAGAGAGCCATGGCTGCTCGTGCTTGTTTCTGTCCCTTGTGGTCAGGGTTGATGATGTAGTCTCTGACCGGGGTACAGAAGCCTCAGAGTCTGGATATTCAGAGTAACACGGTGAGAACACTCTGGGTCCCTGAACCACCAAGTGCAGTGACTCAGTGGAGACCTCGTGACAGATGCTGGAACCAAGCTGGGTGATGATGACGAGTACCCATATTTTCTATCTGTCTGCTGGTCTCGAAGCTGTCATCTCTGGATGGGCGACTGATGGTTTTACCATCTTTAAGCTGTTTTTTTTTTTGTCACAGTAGCTGAACATGTCTCTAAGTGATACCAGTGGGTCCATGTATCATCAGGCTCAGTCACTGGGCACTTTCAACACCTGTGTGCTGCTGTATGGAACATCACCAACCTACTTTCATGGTATCAGGACAAAGGCTCTTAATGTAGCTTAAAAATTGTAATTTCACCACTTTCTATGGTTTGCCTTCCTTCGATAGGCAACTGGCATGATTCTGGTCTCTCTTTTGCATTTCAGTATGTACATCTGGGCATATTGTATATTTATATATAAAAGGAGCACACGGACCCTTTCATCTGCAACTCAGACCAGCTGTAACATTTGACAAGATATTGCCAAATTTCCAGGATAACAGAAAGAGCGATTTCATAATGAATAATGCACAGCTTGCTATGAGATTGGTTCTTTCTGAACCCTCTGCCACCAGCCCCTTTCCCAGGGTCCTGGCAGGCAGTGTCCTGGCAGGGCTCCTAGCCCACCTTGTATCAGAGTCAGCTCACAGCAGTTTGAGACCAACTTCCTGACAAAAGCTGCTCTCTCAGACTCCACTTCTGGTCTCAGAGGCCTCTCCTTCCCAGGGGAATTGGCCCTGGGATGGCTGGCACTCCCTATTATGGAGAAATGATCCAGGATGCCAGGCCCAGAAGACAAAGCCACACCAGAGGACAGCAGTGAGAACAGGGCCATCTCCTTGCAACTGGATTTAACTTTTCCGGTTTCACAAAAGAGTGTATGAGCATCAGAGAGCTTAAACAGCTTCTCCTAAAATCGCATGGCTTTTAAGTCCCAGAACCAGCCCTTGTACCCAGTGTTTCTGTGATGGATGCTACCTGATGACCTGCACCAGAACCTTGGGAGCTTGTTAGAGCGGAGACAAGATCTCGATCCCATTTGGGAAGTGTCTCTCAAGTTGTTTGGTGGTGAGTCTTAGCTTTGAATTGGATTTTTAATAAACTCCTCAGGTGATTCCAATACAGTAATATTTGGCAGCACTATTTTATGTCACATGGGGCACATTGGTCTCAGACATTTTTATGGTTTCTTTGACTGCTTACTGCCTCTGGCATACAAAACAAATGATTCACGAAAAGAGGAGTAAATCTCAAAATATAGTGAAACTTAGTGCTGGTCAAGACAGAGCTTTGGGGATAGCTCTCTGGATGCATTGTCATGTTAGCTACAATCTCCACTGGAGTTTGAAGGGCATCTTCCTTCAGTGCTTCCAGTACTACTTCCTGAGTGACACTCAGCAACCAGGCTCATGGAGAACATCAAACAAGTACAGTCCAACCCTCAGATTGCCTGTTATGTCTATGAGGGAGATCGAGTTACATGTAGAAGACAAATCGGAGTAATAAAATGAGTGGACAGTGTGTCCTGACTTATAGTAGCAGATACTGGGTGGGATGGAAGCAGTGAAGTGAAAAACCACAGGCAGCAGTCAAAACAAAGAAGGCTTCAGAGGTGGTGCTGGGATTGAGTCTGCAGGAACAGAGTTGATTTGGGAGTCAGGCATGATAGAGTCCATGTGATGGGGACAGGAGAAGCAGAGGTACCTACTGCCCTCCTTGAGGGTTAAAGATGCTGCTCTTTGGAACAGGCTCTGATTTCCTGAGCCTTTAAGATGGAAATTGGAATACAAACAGAACCTCTGACTATCTCCTACATATCAGTCTAAAAGTGTGTGTGTGAGGAAGGCCAGGGCTGTGGACCCAGCCAGGAGACCAGGGCGGGGCTTGGCCAGGGAGGTAGCCAGGGCCACTGCTAAAGGGTGACAAGGAGAGTGGAGACACACTTGCAGCCTGGAGTCCTTACTGGGGTCCCTACTGGGGTCCCTACTGGGAGAGGTGGGATGGGCAGATGGGAGTGGGGAAATTTTTGTGACAGGACCACCCATGGCCTCCAGGAGGGCTGCCTGGATGAACCAATAGGCAGCTCTGGTGGCTCTTATAAATTTTGGGCCCAGAGACACATCCTTCCCTGCCCCCAGGTCAGATTGCCTTCAGACCTGAAATGTTTATTTTATTTTATTTTCCTTTGAAAACAGACTTTACATCATTGACACTCCTCTCAAAAACTTCTGTACTAAATTCCTGTTTCTAAGCCAGTGCCTCTGACTCAGACAGTATGCATTTCAAAACTCTGTGAACATAATTTCATATATGAAATCATTGTCTCACATTGAGCCCACTCTGCTAAAACCATGCCTCATGTCACTAATACACAACCAGATTGATTCATGGTGTACTTCCTCAAATATCTGGATAACCATACGTTTGCAAATTCCTTATTAACATAGCAGTAAATGTTATCACAAACTAAAAATTTATATTATGATCAAAGTTTTTGGTACTTCAATTTTATTTCCAGAATATTCAGTTGCATGACTGTGAGGGCTTGTGGCTCTCTCCCGGTTGGACCCAGTTCGAGAAATTTTGTCTCCCTTTATTTTAAGCAACATGATAAATGTTAAATATGAAGATGGGACTGCTTCAAAGCAGCCAGCAGACAACAAAGTTCTCCCTTGGAATCCACTTCAGATGCTCTCCCCTTTGCCTTTGATGACAGCTTTAAAAACTATGAAAACGGAGAGAGCCAAGTGTGCGGTCCTTGGCAATTTCATAATAGTCCATGCAGGAAAAAGTTTGCTGGAAAAAGTTATTAGCTTTTCTTTACAATGACAGAAAACAGCTGCAATTCAAAAGGCATGGGTTTTGCTGCCCATCCTCCTGGCAGACGGTTAGGTAATCACGTCTTCCAGGGGGTGCTTTCAGTGAAAGGCTTGGAGGGTCATGCCTGAGATGCCTGTGCTGGAGCCTCTGTCCCGGTCAGTGTGGTTAGAGGGAAAGATGCTGATTCTCTTCAGGCAAATCTGCTATCCCATATGTAACTAGCCCGTGTGTCTTTGATGAGCATGCCGGCTGCCCGCGATGCTCGGTAGTAGTAATAACCATTGCTGTTGTTTACCAGGCCCATAGTGACTGAGCAATCCCTGTATACATAGCCTTTTATCAAAATAGTTTTAATCAAGAAATTTGTTGCTTGTACCAAGCAAGTGTTCTTACTTTTTAAAATCTTTTCCCAAGACTGGTGTCTGCCACATCACTTTGGTTTCCTTGTCAAACACAGTCCTAGCCTGGGGCATGCCAAGGTACCAAGGTATGGCAGGCCATCCAGAGCCCTGACAGCTCACAGTAGTGTGAGCAGTGACGTCACAATGTTATGTCATTCTGCGGCCATGTTAAGCTGGAGTTTGCACAGGTGCTCTAGACAGTTGTTGTAGGGTCGAATGACACGTCTTAAACTCTGAACATGTGCATTGCTTTGAGGGACCAAGCAATACTCAAGGGTCCGCTGACCTCCTGTCATAGGCACACCCAGCTGCATCTGCTCAGTCTCCTACATTAAAGGCCTCTTTATGCTGCAGAATTCACAGCCATTTGTTGATTTTGTTCTTTTTGTTCCTTAAAAGTGGAAGACTCCCCAAGTCAGGCACTGGATCCTAGTTCTTCTGAGGCTCTTCATGGTAGAAAAATTCCTGATAGGGAACCTTGCTGAGCTGTTCACTCGGGTCCCTGTTACTTGAAATGCTGTTCCCCATAGTTTTGCTCACAGTTAGGGTCAGAGGACTCAGGCACATCCCCCATGCCCTGGCAATATAGCAGGTCAGCTTGTCTGGGGCTCACTGACAATAACAAGAAGATACCTCGGAACTTCTTGCCATTGTGACCAGTGTCTGAGGGGTCACCATATACGCACAGCTGCTTAGATGAAGACAGTTCTAACGGGAGGTTCCCTGGGTACCACCCACATTCTTGTGCCCAACACTTCAGATAGTGAAACTCACAGTGTCTGGGTTTAGAGAAAAGAGAGGGTCACTGATGAAGAGCTGCCAACTGAGAGAGGTGTCTCGTACCCATTGTGCTCACTCAGCCAGGTGAAGGGTCTCAGAGTTAGTGTGGGGGCCGGGTTGTGCTGCGTAGGCAGGTGAGTTTAGCTAGAGGACCCAGGCCCAGGCTGTCTATGGTCAGGCATCTGCCTAGACAGCATCCTCTTGCTCAAAGAGTCTGTGTTCAGTCCAGGGCATGTCTAGTCCTTCAGATCTCTGTGACCAGAGGCCAGTGTCTTTACTGAGACTTCTTCACCTACGTGAGCATGGCTGGTCTTTGCTGTCCCTGAACACTAACATGACACATCATCGAACAGGGCTGGACCAATCTGGGGAGCCCTGAAGTCACTAAAGTTGGTGTCTGACTGCAGGCACAGTGCTGATATATGGAGGCACCACAAGAGAAGCAACTGCACGAAGGCGAACCTGAGGCCAGGCCAGAGGAAACTGTGGCAGTTACTTGCCTCATTCCCTTGCAAGGGGCACAAAGGATGACCATCCAGCCTGCTGCTGGGGTGGCAGGCTGTGGCCTCACGAAGCTGAAGGAAATGCTGTCTTGGGAAGTATCTCTTTACTCACCAGAAACTCAGTCAGTGCTCACAGGCCTCCTCAGCAGGGTCCCCTGGATCCAGCAGCACTGTGTCATTTGGTCCTGGAAATGTTGAATTTTTCTGGCTATGCCTGCCTTCCTACAGCTCACATTACAGTGCCAGCAGATCCTTTAATCCAGGGCCTTAGACAGAGGTGGAGACCATGCTGGACGCCTCCTGTGAGGCCCTGGTGGTCCCTCAGTACAGTCCTCATGAGAAGTGGTTCATACATGCCTACTGAGTTGTCATTCAGGATCCAGGCCAGACAGCAGACTGAAAGATTGGGCCAGACCCAGCTCCTCCCTCCGCAGAGGATCGCACCAGGTGACAATTAACATCAGGCACCTGAAGAAGAGGAAGAAGTAACAACCAGGGGCTTAAAGTGCTCTGAAGTGCACATTCAGGTAATGGGCATCCATCCTGCACTCTGGACAGAGTTCTGACTGTGCACCATGACAACAGCAGCACATAGGAGGTCTTTTTTTCAAAATATTCATGTCTTTAACTCTTGAAACTAGTGGATGAGTTGGTACAGAGCCAGCTGGGTCTTCCAGAGGACCTGGCTTCCTGCATGAGCCAAATTTCAGCATAGTTGGGTATGAAGAAGAGCTTCTGATGCCATTCTGACACATATGTCATGTTTTGGATGCAGCACAGTAGATTTGCATCTAAATCAGTACCTTACAATTCCATGTCTTCGTTCTGTGCAGCCACCTCCTGCCGTGCTGCTCATGGGTCATGGTTTTATTCTCTTGTAATTTTTAGTGTCTATAACCCTGGCCAGGATGAACATTTTCACCCATAATCATTTTTTATTTTATAAAATACTTGTGTAAAACATTTCTTGATATATAATTGTGCCCAGCACCTTCTTTTTGGTTTCCAAGGCTGAAATTGTTGACTCTTTTAGATTTGATGTTTAATTACCTTCAATTCTCATGTTGCAGTTAAAGACATCCTAGCAAAAGCACCTGATTGACTGTGGAGAAAATGGATCCATGGGTCTGAACTTACGGCTGGGTCCTTGATTCCATGTTTTTGTTTCTGAGATAGGCTGCCAGGCATCTTGGAGCTGGTGTTATTCTCAAAGAGACATGGTCTGAAAACAGAGTAGACACTCAGTGTACCCCTGGAGTTGCAAGAAGAGAAATACCCTCTGCAGTCTGTGTGAATTCAAAATGGTGTTTGCTGCAGGTTAGAAAGTATCATTAATACAATATGGGTCATTAGAACTAACCGTGGGTTTACACCCATAGTTACTGAGACACGAGAATAGAAAATACTTTAAAATTCACAAATAGTCCCTTACAGTGAACTTTTCATTTGGAGTCTTGCAGTTTCTCCTCACATGAATGACAGGGCAGTCTTGGTCATGCCTCTGACCACCGGGAGCTTCTGGGACATTGGAAACAGTGTACTGAGGAGCATGACGCTGGGGAGGTGGTGAGACTGCACAGGAGGAACAGCCATGTCGATGTCCTTTCCCGGTGGCTTCTTGCGCAGTCCAATCCTTCCACATCATGGTGCCTTCTTGAGGCTAGTTCCTGCAAATCTCAATTGCTGCCTCTGGATTCAAGCTTCCCTGTTTTTTTTGTTTTTGTCCAAAGTTAATGTTTACTGCTGCTCTGGGTACAAATAGCTCAGAAGTGACTTCTGGGGACCAGAATGGGATGACCTAAATTAACTATTGGACACATTAAGAATACATTTGAAAATTACATGGAAAAAATAATTTCATTTTTCCATTTATTTAAAAATTAGCAAAAAAAAAATGCTTTTGTGTGATGAGCTTAAAACATTTTCCTATGTCATTCTGTTCCACTCCAATGCACTGAGAAGACATTTTCTGTGAGGCACTAATAATTTTGAAGCCTGCTCTCAGGCCATGCACATGATATGAACCCTGTAGGAATGAATTTTTCTCTAACTGAACACTCTGACAGTTGGAGTTGAAATTCTTAGTTGAACCAGTTAACTCTGGAGACTGTGGGTCACAGCTGTCGACTGCTCACAGCTTCCAAAAGAAGAACAGTGACATTACCACCAGCACATTAAAAGCTCTGTGGTTAATTCTCCTTTGTCCCATAACCTCTGTTGCCATGGTCTCATGTGAAAATTCCTGTACAAGATGTTTTCTCACTCAAAAAAAAAAAAGATTTTTTGATAACCAGGGACATTTTCACATATTTCTAATAAACCATGACATGACTGACAGCTGTCAACAAAGTCTAAGCAACACACTTGTTCTCAGGAATTATGTTTTCCTCATTCTAGACAACTATACACAGAATATGTTTCACTTTGATCGTAATTAGGAGGGAATAGAAAAAGAAAGGGAGGACCTTGGGTTTATTTTTATCCTGAATTAGAACAAATATTGCCATCATTATCATCTTCAAAAACTTACATGATCATCTCTATATTATAAAACTTTGCCCAAATCTGCGATGAAATAAATGATTTCAAATGTCTCTAATTGTTGTCAAGAAGGTTATCAGTAAAACTCACAAGGCTGCATCAGTTTATTTTAAGTTTTTGACCCACCTGACTTACCACTAGCTTTTCTTTTTATAAATGCCAACACCAAGCAAAATTGTTTTTATTCCTGGTTGGATTTTTAATACTTTATATGTCACTTTATGTCATATCTGTGCATTTGTTCCTTGGTGGAGACTTCACGGTATGCTAAGACACTTTCATAGCCTCTGGTGCTGGAGGGCCTGCTTCTTCAGGCTAATGCTCTCTGTCACAGATTTTGTTTTGGAAAAATTTACCCTGACATCATCTCTGCCTGGGGTTGCAGCTGCTAATGCTGCCTGCTATGGGGAGCCCTGTGAATATGACAACAGTGATTCTAGGTTCTCCCAGGAGAGAAAGACAGAGTGTTGTTGGTCCCCATGCACTGGTCTCCCATCCGTAGCTAGACATGCAAGCCCACATGCTGCTCACGCCTGTGGGTTCCCTGATAAGCACCTGGATTCCCTAGGAAAGGGGCTCTGTGGCATCCATGACCGGGCATGCTCTGTGGTCTAGGGCCATGGCTGCCGACTAATCTGACTTTAGTACTTTAACATCTGCTACCACCACCCCAGTGCCTGCTGGCTGCATAGATCAAGCCAGTTTCCATCACTGCTTTACTTCTGGCATCTCCTGAGAGTGGCACGTAGGCTTGACCCCAGCAAGCACAAAATGCACCAGTGAAAAAAGAGTATGCTTAACGTTCCACAAGTTAGACATGCAGCTTCCCCGCTCTGTAAAACATGCACTGGCCACACAAGATTAAAACAAAGGCATATGGTGGTAATTATGTAATTTAACATTTGCGTCTGTTTTCGGATCTCTCATTGTTTCCAGCTCAGCGTCTGATCGTCAACAGTGAGCAGAATTTTCACATGTTGATAATTCAAAGTAACCATACTCACCTAAGTGAAACAAAATGCTCAAAAGGTTTCTGTAACTTTTTAGGCCTAAAATATATCTGCTTACATGACAGGTCTCTGGGAAGTACTAAAAACTGAGAAATTTGAAATTGTCTGCATGTAAGTAACAGCGAGCACTACATATTGATTTACTTATAGCATATCTGCATTCCTGGGGAATGTGCTGAAAAAGACTTAGAAGAAATTGCCATATTATTTTTAATATGTACTTTATTTGGTGTCCTTTACCATGCAACACAGTTCCTCACTAATAGAAAAAACAAGAGAGAGGTTTATGTGCCTCACTACAGAACTGTATTTTCACAATCACATTATTTTTTTTTTACATTAAAAATGGATCTAGAAAGAATTGGGGAAGTTCTATGAATGCCTCAAGACTGGAACAGAAAACACATTATTCTAAGAAATGTTTATTTCACCTCTATGTCCCAAGTCTATTCATCTAATCATCAAGAAAAAAAATGAATAAATTCTACATTTGGATTCAGCAAACACCTTTTAGAACCCGGACTGTGGGCCGCACAAGTGGTTCCAGTTTAAAGCTAATCTGCTATCTTGATATCTGGGTGAAGCCAGGACCTTGACCACTTCCCCACGGGTGAGCTGTGAATGTGTACTCAGGACTCTGGGCTGATTACAGGATTTCCATTAGGTTTTTCTCTTGGGCAAGGCTCTCCCCTTTCCCTCAAAGTTATCTATCTCTAAGCTTTGGCATTGTAACCTCCCAGCACCTGATCCCTTTGATCATCTGACATTCTCATTGCTTAGGAGATGGTCTGTGTGGTGAAAGGCCCAGTGGATGCATCTTGTCCTACTGCCATCCAGGACTTACATGTGTCTGTAAATTCCCTATCAATCTCATTAAATGATAAGCAGGACTTGTTTGAAAAATAATAGGCTGAGAACAGAAGTCAGAAATGGGAGAGTCATGAGTAGACACACTGGCAAACTCACAGCTTTACCATGTTCAAATTTATTTTTCTTTTCAACAAAGTGCATACAAATGTCTTTAATGATTCACAAACACAGTAATGATTGACTTAAAACATCAGAAACCCATAAAAAGCACACTATTCAGAGATATCTCTTTGCCTTTTGAACTCAAAGTTTCTCCCTGTTTCTGCATTGCAAATGTCACCCAGAACTGGTGGGGAAAATTCCCCTTTCAGCATTTGTGTTCCACGTCCTTGTGCATGCACCCTCAGCAGTCAGTGAACTCGTTAATAATCCCAGCTTGGGAGCTAAGCGATTAAAGCTACAAAATGAATATTCGATATATATTTGAATAAAAAATGTTTCATCATTCTTCCCCTTCTTCCAAAGAATTCTGTATTTCTGCTGCGCCCAGCACTGGATTCTTTTCTGAGATAAAATATTTCCTTTAAAACAAACAAGCATTGTGCTTTTCTCAAAATAATTGCCATTTTGTTTCTAATTATCATGATGAATACAGGTTCAAGTATGCCATCTGGATCAAATGTCTCAAAACGCATTTTTTGGTGATAATGCCAAGAAACTTCACAGAGAAAAAATGAAACAGAGGAAAGAGGACGACCTTGCAATATTGAATCAAGTCCTTGACCATTTTTCAGTTGGATTATTTGTTTTTTTGCTTGTGAGTTGTATCAGTTCCTCAGATATTCTGGATATTAGGCCCTTATCAGAGGCTCAGTTTGCCTCTGATATTTCCTTCCATTCAGATATTTGCCTGTGCCTCATTAGTGATTTCTTTGGCTGAGAAGAAGCTTTTTAGTTTGATACAATCTCTTGCATTTATTTTTGCTTTCACTACCATTAAAACTTCTCTAAATCCAAGATGCTTGAGTTTAGTACTTGTTTTCATCTATGTGATTTATTGTTTCAGGTTTTATATTCATTCTTTGATCCATTTTGAGCTAATTGTGTTGTATGGTTACAGAGAATAGTCTAGTTTCATTCTTTTAGACGTGGCATTCCAATTTTCCCAGCACTGTTTATTGAAAAAGTTTTCTCTTGTTTTGGCTCCTTTCTCTTGTTTTTGCCCATATATTATGAAGATTTATTACTCAGCTATTTCATCCCATTGGTCTGTGTCTGTTTTTCTGTGTCTATTTGCTGCTGGGTTACAGGAGCAGATAAAGACCATGGGAGCAGCGAGCACTTTCCAGAGTTTGTGGAGGGGTTGTGTTCTGAGTTAACACCACAATAATCAAGTTCAGAGATGGTTGTGAATAGCTGATTTCTCAGATCTTAAAACATAATTATTGCAGAATTTAAATGAGCAGGGTTTAGAAGAGACTACTCTGAATGATTGGCAAAATTCATTTTGTTGAGTGAGAGCTCTGTTAGCTCCTCCCCGCTACCCCACTTCCTTTACTAGTCAATTCAGACAATTTCTATAGTATAACTTTTGACAAGGCTTTAAAAAATTGCAAGGACTATAAATTTTTCTGGTTCTAGCAGACCTAGATACTTACATTGAGAATTTCAGTGACTTTTCATTGAATTAGTTGTTGATAAGCAAAACTTACTTCCACCTAATCCTGTATAAGTAAGTAAGCAAGTTTTTAGTTTAGCCTAGGAGAAAGCACGTATCTGAGTGCCCAGTTAAGGTACAAATTAAAAGATGAGGTGAAGAGTAACATCATGGAAAATTATAATGGAAAGTGCAAGAATCAGTTCTTTATTGAAACAAGCAATATTGAAAACTGTCAAAAACATCTAGAAGGTGAAAAGGTAATCTGTAAAATGGGAAAAGGTACATCTACATCATATATCTGATAAGGATATACTATCCAGAACATACAACTCAAAAAGGTGACAAAAATCTGTGAAAGGAACTTGAATAGACATTTCTTCAAAGGAGAGGTATAAGTTAAGCACATGAAATGAGGCTTAACATTAGTAATCAGTAGGGAAATGCAAATCAAAGTCCTGAGATAGCAGCTTCATAGTCACTAGGCCTCTAGGTAAAATAAGGAAAATTTGGAGAAACTGGAACTCTTGTAAACTGCTTGGGGAAATGTAAAATCGTGCAGTTGTGGAAAAGAGTTTGGTTACTTAGAAAGTTAATAATATGGTAGAGCAATTCAACTCTATATTCAAGAGAATTGAAAAGGGTAAACAAATACATATGTTTGTTCATAGCACTGTTCACAGTAACTCAAAAGAGACAACTGCAATAAACATTAAAAAACTCTGATATACAATGGTATATTATGCAATCAAAAGAAGAAAGTGCTGATGCCTGCTATAATACTGATGAATCTCAGTGCTAAGTTGAAGCTGGATACAAGAGATTAGATATGATTCTAGTTATATAAAGTTGTATAAAATTTACTGGAGTTTTGATGCTTTGACATCTGAGGTTGGTGACTCTGGAGGGACTGCCCCTCCCAGGGCCAGTTAATTCTTAAGACATATTGAAACAACTACCCCTGAGCACAGCTCGTGAAAACCAACCAATCCAGAGCTCAGTTTTCCAGCTGGTTCCCACACTTTGGGCCACTGACCGCCTACCTTAAATACCTCAGAGCTTGGTATTTGGCAGCTAGGTACCAGTTCCTGTGCCCCAGACTCCACTGAAGTTATTCAAATTAGGCAAACCTGCTCCTGCTTACACTGTTTAACCTGCACCTTTACAAGCAAACAGTAAAGGCTCCTGCTCACATTCCCCTTCCTGCCTGATATTGGTGCTTCCCGTGTGGCACCCCTGTAGTGTGCCCTCTTCTTTTGGGAACTGTGGGTGTAACTTGTTTTCATCAGCAATTGTTTCCTGATCTGTTGACTTCACTTTACCTAAATAAAACCTGTAGTTTAAAACATGATTAGATATATTCACAGTGACAGAGAAAATTGCCTGTTTCCCAAAGGCAATGAGGAGATGGAATGGGAAGTGATTGATTCACAGGCGCAGAGTTTACTTTTGTGAGGATTAATTGTTTGGCACTAGACATAGGTAGTATTTATACAACACCATGAATGTATTAAATTCCACATTAAGAATGTTAATTTTATGTTACAGGAACTTAAATAAAAGACAAATAATATGAAGCAGTTCTAGGTTTATATATCAGTATTGAAATATGGACACCTTAATTCCCCAGTCCCATTTTAGGATTACCAGACATGTACTTTAGAAAGATAAATAAAATTCTCAATGCATACTCCCTTGCGTGCCTATCATTTTCCTTACTGAGAAAACGAGGCAAGGAATTGGAAATAAAATAGTAAAAAATGCACTAATTTTTGCTCAAGATATAGAATACATATCCAGTCACTATTTTTAAAAAAATCATAAAACATTTAAAAACTTTCTCCAAACCTAATCAAAAATGCTGTGTGAGAATTGTAAAAGTCATTCTTGCATATTAAGAAAATATGGACTTTGTTGACTCGTAGGCAATACCATGCTACTTGTGTATTAAGATAGACATGGTTTTTCTTAAGCAACTTCTTTAATAGCTAAACTGTTATATACT
>NW_006440625.1:77860-134001 GCF_000325575.1 Pteropus alecto
CCCTGCCGCCCCCAAAACAAATAAAACACTGGATTCTGAATGACTAGATTTTTTTTATTAGTTAATGTGTTTCAGCATTTATCTTTGTTCTCTTTTCTCCAGATTGTTTGGCTATGATTCATTACATTCTATATAATTTTATGATCAGTTTTTCCAACTCTGCAAAAGTAAGTATTCGTTGGAATTTTAAAAATACAGACTTTTTTATAGCAGTTTTAGGTTCACAGGACAATTGTGTTGAAAGTACAGTTTTCTTCATCTCCCTCATACATGCACAGCCTACCTGACCATTAACAACACCCACAAGAATTACAATCGATGAACTAACATTGACACATCATTATGACCCAAAGTCTTTAGTTTATATTTGGGTCCACTCTTTGTGTCTATTGGGATTTGATAGGAATGTTATTGAGTCTGAAGATCACAATGGGAAATATTGCTATTTTAGCCATGGAAAGCCTTCTATTCCATGAGCAAAGGAGGTCTTTCCTCTTATTTAGGTCTTCTTTAGTTTCAGCAATATTTTTTAGTCTTCAGCGAATAAGTCTTGTCCTTCCTTGGTTAAATTTGTTCCCATATTTTTGTGCTCATATGGCATTCTACAAGTGATTTTTTTGTATCTTAATCTTATATCCTGAAACTTTGCTGAATTTGTTCATTAGCTCTTAATATTCTTTTGTGGATTATTTAGCATTTTCTGTGCATAACACATCATCTGCAAAGAAATAACTTACTTTTTAACTTCCAAATTAGATTATTTCTTCTTCCTGATTAATTTCTCTAGTAAAATTTAAATTTCAAGTAGAGTGTTTAATAGAAATGTCAAAAGTGGACCTATTAGTTTTATTCTTAATATTACAAGAAAAGATTACAATTTGAATACTGAATGCAATGGTAGTAGTGAGTGTTTCATAAAAGATCTTTATCTTGTTGAAAAAGTTCATATATTTCCTTGTATGAGTGCATTTTATCACTAAAAGGTATTTTGTCAAAAGCTTTTTCATCTTCAACTGAGATATATATTTTTAGTAATTTAATATTAATGTGGTAGATTAAATTGATTGATCATGTGTTGAGCTACTCATGGAACTGTATATACCAACTTGGTAATTAGTATAAATCTTTTAATGAACTAATAGACTCAGTTTACTACTATTCTTTTGAAGATCTTTAGGTCTAAATTAATAGGAGATACTGACCTGTTATCAGGCATATGGTTTGTAAATATTTCCTCTCAGTCTGTAGGTTGCATGTTCATTTTGATGTGTTCCCTGGCTGTGCTGAAACTTTTTAGTTTGATGTAATCCCACTTGTCTGATTTTGCTTTCATTAACTTTGCTTTTGGTGTTAAATCAAGAAGTAATTGCAAAGTCCAATGACAATATATTTTCCTATGTTATCTTCTAAGAGTTTTATGGTTCAGGTCTAATGTTTGCCTTAAATCTATTTATATTTGCTAACAATTTAAACTTTAGTAGTTTAAATGTTACTTTATTTTTTCAAGTTCAAACTCAAAGTTAAATTTCTTTCCATCATATATACTTGACCCACTTTTCCACCTCCCATCCACCACCCCTTTCCTCTGAAAACACAAAACTGTTGTCTGTGTCTATGTTTGCTGCTTTCAATTTTATATTTCACACGTGAGTGAAATCATATGGTTCTCAATTTTTTCTGACTTATTTCACTTAGCTCAATAACCTCAAGATCCATCCATGTTGTCGCAAATGGCAGTATTTTGTCTCTTCTTATGCCTGAATAATATTCCATCGTATATATGTCCATCTTCTTTAACCAGTCATCTATCAAAAAACACTTCAATTGTTTCCATATCTTGGTCACTGTGAATAATGCTGCAATGAACATTAGGGTGCATATATTTTTAAAAATAAGTGTTTTCAAATTTGGGGTGGGGGGAGTAATACCCAAAAGAGGGATTGTTGGATCATATGGTAATTCTATTATTAATTTTTGGGGGAACTTCCATATTGTTTTCCATAGTGGCTTTAAATACTGATTTACTTTCTCACCAGCAGTGTATGAGGGTCTCTTTTTCTCTACAACTTCCAAAACATTTGTTAGAGGACAAGGTATAACAATCATCCTCTTGAAGACAGCCATTCTAGAGGTGTGAGATAGTCGCTTGTTGTGGTTTTTGACTTGTATTTATTTCCCTAATAGGTAGTGAAGTGGAGCATCTTTTCAAGTCTGTTGGCCATTTGTGCGTCTTCTTCAGAGAAGTGTCTGTTCAGGTCCTCTGCCCATATTAATTAAATTGTTTGTTTTATTGTTGAGTTCTTTATATATTTTGGATATTAGGCCCTTATCGGAAGCGTTTACCAATATCTTCTCACATTCAATTGGTTGCCTCTTTGTTTTGTTGATGGTTTCTTTTGCTGTGCAGAAGCTTTTTAGTTTGATGTAGTCCCATTCATTTATTTTTCCTTTTAGTTTCTTTGTCTTTGAGGTCAAATTCATAAAATCCTCCCTAAGTCCAAGGTCCATGAGTTTAGTACCTACGATTCCTTCTATGCAATTTATTGTTTTAGGTCTAATATTTTTAATTACTAATTTTTAATTTAGTTGGCACATGATGTATTAGTTTCAGGTGTTCAACAGGGTGATTATACATTTATATAACTAACAAAGTGATCACCCTGAAAAATATTGTACCCATCTGACACTATACATGGTTATTACAATATTACTTTATTATGCTCTACTTTACATCCCCATAACCGTTTGTAAATGCCAATTTGTAAATCTTAATCCATTCTCAAATTTCACCTCCTTTCCAACCCTCCTCTCACCTGGCAACCATCAAAATGTTCTCTGTATCTATCAGTCTGTTTTGTTTGTTTTGTTCTTTATTCCACATGTAGAGAAATTATATGGCATTTGTCTTTCTCTGACTGACTTACTCTACTCAGCACGATATCCTCTAGGTCCCACCATGTTGTTACAGATGGGAAGATTTCATTCTTTTTCATGGCTGAGTAATATTCCATTGTAGATATGAATACTCTTCTTTATCCAATCATCCATGATAGAGCCCTAGGTAGCCCTATATCTTGGCCATTCCAAGTAAGGATGAAATGAACACATGAATGCTCATGTCCCTTCAAAGCAGTGTTTGGGTTTGTTTGGATAAATACTCAGAACTGTGATAACAGGGTCCTTCACTGTCTTATGTTACAGTCTTTGTTTTAAAGTCTATTTTCTCTGGTAGAAGTATTGTTACCCCAGCTTTTTGTTTGTTTCCATTTTCATGAAACATCCCTTTATGTCCCTTTACTTTCAATCTGTGTGTCTCTTTTGATCTGAAATGAGGCTTTTATAGGCAACATATGTAGGGGTCTTGTATTCTTATTTGTTCAGCCACCCTTGGAGCATTTAATCCTTTTACGTATAAGGTGATTGTTGATAGGTATATACTGTCATTTTATTTATTATATTTTTGATCTTTTTTTCTCCTTCTTTTTAAAGAAGTCCCTGTAATAGTGGTTTGGTGGTGATGAACTCCTTTATCTTTTCCTTGTCTGAAAAACTCTTTATTTGTCCTTCATTTATAAACAATAGCCTTTCTGGGTACAGTAATCTTAGATGTAGGTCCACACTTTTCATTACTTGAAATATTTGCTGCAGTCCCTACTGGCCTTCAAAGCTTCTATTGAGAAATCAGCTAACAATCTTATGGGAGATTCTTTGTAGGTAACAAACTGCTTTTCTCTTGATGCTTTTAAGATTCTCTCTTTGTTTATAATCTTTGACATTTTATTATGGTGTCTCTTGGTGTTTGCCTCTTTGGGTTCAGCTTGTTTAAGAGTCTCTGCACTTTCCAGGCTTGTTTGTCTATTTCCTTCACCGGGTTAGGGAAGTTTCTTGAAATAGGTTCTCAATTCCTTGCTCTCTTCTCCTTCTGGTACCCTTGATGCAAATGTTGTTATACTTGATGTCAATTTCTAGTTTTATACCATTGTGGTTGAATGAAACGCTTGGTATGATTTCAAATTCCTTTAATTTGCCAAGAATTGTTTTGTGACCTATCATGTAATTTATCCTGGAAAAAAATTTAGTGTGTTATTGAGAAGAACTAGTGATTTGCTGCTGTTCAATGGAAGCTCAGAATGTGTCTATTCAGTTTATTTTGCCTAAAGGATTCTCAAGTCCAGTGTTTCCTTGCAGATATTCTATCTGGATGATCTACGTATTGTTGAATGTGGCATGCTAAGGTCCCTGCCATTATTGTATTGCCAGTTTCTCTCTTTGTATCTGTTAGCATTGCTTAACAAATTTAGGTGCTCCCATTTGGAAGCAGAAATATTTACACTTGTTACATCCCCATGAGTTGACTCTTTCTCTGGCTCTTGTTACAGTTTTGACTTAAACTCTACACAGTTTTTAATACACGAAAGCTAGCCCTGTCCATTTCTGGTTTCCAGTTCCATGGAATCTCTTTTTTTGTCCCTTCACATGAGCCTGTGTGTGTTCTTGAAGCTGAAGTGAGTCTCTTGTAGGCATCGTATATGGAGTCTTGCTTGTTTTTTAAAAAATAAATTCAGCCACTCTTATTTTTATTTATTGGAGAATTTTAGTCCTTTACATGTTACATGATTATTGAAAGGTAAGGGCATACTGATGCCATCTTACTGTTCTTTCACTGTTTTGTAGTTCCCTGTTTCCTTTCTTTATCTCTTACAGCCTTCCTTTTCAAGTTGATGAGTTTCCTTAGAGGTATGTTCAGATTCCCTTTACCTTTCGTTTATTGTGGGGTTTGTTCTGTGGTTCTCATGAGTGTTACTTGGTTCATCTTAGAGATATGACATTCTGTTTAACCCTGATGACACCTTAAACTCAATCACGTGCAAAACTTTACAATTTTACTATGCCCTTTTTACATTTTCGATGTTACAATCTTTTTTCTGTTTCACACCCACTAAGAATTGTTGTAGCTATAATTTATTTCAGTACTGTTGTCCATCAACTTTTATACAACTGTTATGTAGTCACTGCACCACAAATTACAGTCTCAATCTTACTATGTACTTACATTTACCAGTGTGTTCTCTGTTTTCCAGTTACCAATTAGCTATTTTTCATTTCATCTTGAAGAACTCCTCTCAGAATTTCTTGTAAGGCAGATCCAGTGGCAATGTAGTCCCTCAAATTTGTCTGGGAAATTCTTTATCACACCCTATTGTGAAGAACAACTTTGCCAGCTAAAGGGTCGTTAGTTGACAGTTTGTGTTCTTTCAGCACTTTGCGATATCATTGACTATCCACCTACCTGCAAAGTTTCTGGTGAGAAATCTGCTGAAAGCTTTCTGGGTTTCTCTTGTGAGAGAGATTTTTCATTTTGTTTGGTTGTTTGTTTTCTTACTGCTTTTAATTCTCTCATTGTCTTTTATTTGAAACAGTTTTAAGTTACTATATCTTCAGGATGATTGTTTTTAATAGAAATTTTGAGGTGACCTATTTATTTTATTATCTCCTATGTTCAAGTCACTTCCTGGGTTTGAGAAATATTCAGCTATTATTTTTTAAAAATTAGATTTCTGTTTTAGGTCTCTGTCTCAGACCTTCTTTTCACTGGACTCCAGAGATATGTAGAATGTTTCTCTTACTGGTATTGTGTGGATCACACATGTTTTTGTTTTTGTTTTTTAATTTTTCCTTGTTTTCCTCTAACTGAGTTATTTCAAAGATCTTGACTTTTAATCACAGATTCTTTTTTCTGCTTGATAGAGCCTGTTTTTGATGCTCTCTGCTGAACTTTTTAAAGTTCATTTATGCTTTCCGCTCCAAAATCTTCATTTCAAACTTTTTTTATTATTATTTTATCTCTCTGCTGAACTTGTTCTGTGTTTGTTTGTTTGTTTATTGGTAGATTATTGAACTTCAGTAAAACAGCTACTTAAAATTTTTCTCTTCTACTGTGTGAGTCACAGATCTATACTCCCTGTCTTTGGGGTTGTCTCCTGGAAAGTTATTGTGTTCCTTTTGTGGTGACTTGTTTTCTTGATTTTTCATGTTCCCTGGCATTTTTAATTATTATCTTCACATCTAAAGAAGAGTCATTTCCTCTAATATTTACTGATTGGCCTCTAGAGAGAAATACCCTCTGTGAGCTATGCTAGGGATTCTAGGCTTTCTAGTCTTTTTTCATGGGCACACCTTCTCTTGACCTTGCAAAGCTAGTTTGGTGATGACCACCTCTTTTGCTTTTCCTAGGGCAGTGCTGAATGCTCACGTCTGTGGTTTCTCCCAGGCCTGCAGATTAGGGCCAGCTTTCTACATGTGTTCACTAGCTTCCTGCATCAACTGCCATGCCACCATCAGGAGCACACAGAGAGCTGGACAAAGGATCTGGGGTGTTTGGGGTGGGAGTGGGGATGGGTAGGGCATGTGGAATGCAGTGATGCCCAGTTAGGGAACCATTCCCTGCCCAGTTAGGGAACCATTCCCAGCCCAGTTAGGGAACCATTCCCAGTGACTTGTGTGCAGCCCTCCTCATGGAGCCTGCAGTGCAATTAGTAGGCTGTCTCTCTGATAACTGTTTCAAGCCCTAATGCTTTTCTCCCAGTTTCTCATCACTTCCTGGGAAGCATTCGCATTCTCTCACTTTCACCTAGAGTAGAAATCTTGGGCTAAGAATGGCTCCCTTTGCACCAGCGTGACATGGATAAAGTCAGTGTTCCTCTTACCCACACCACTGTGTTCAATCTCGGGATACGTTTTGCTCCAACAGTGTGCTGAAACTGCTCTGCTGCTGTCCTGGGCTTCCACAATGACTGTCTTGCTGGTGGTCATTTTTCAGAATTAATATTGTTTGCGGGGAAGACAGTACAAAACATCTATTCTGCCATTTGATTGACATCACGTTTCCTCCTTTAAATCTGAATTATAAACCACTGCATGTGTATACCACATTTTCTTTATCTATTCATCCATTGACAGATACTCAGTTTGTTTTCCTATTTTGGCTTTTGAGAATAATGCTGCAGTGCATGACTGTGAGATGCAGGTAGTTCTTCAAGATCCTGAATTCAATTCTTTTGAATGTATGCCCAGAATAGAATCGCAGTCATGCTGTAGTTCTATTTTTAATTTTCTGAGGAAACTCTATGCTGCTTTCCATAGCAACTGCACCCTTTAATGTTACTACCAGCAGTGCACATGGGTTTCAATTTATTCATATCCTTATTGTCCTTTATACTCCTGCTCAACAATAATCCCCTGCAGGGGGGTAATTGTCTTTACTACCATCACTCCAATCAATCCTCAGTTAATACCTAACAGAATAGTGGGGAACTTCCCTGGCACCAAACATCCTCAAAGAATTTGGTAATTGAATTTGTCTTGGACAGCAGGTGACATTGGTCATGTCAGGGTTGATTCTTGCTCTCCAAGTTCTGTCATGTTTTGACAGTTGCATGGAAACCTGTGGATAATGCAAATCCATCTCCCTCTGCTAATGTTCTCATTTCCAGTCCCATGAAAAGTGCCAGCCTTTACTTAACTCAACATGTCCATCCAATTGCCTTTGCATCTCAAGCACTACTGAGTTTCTCCAGCAATTAAATGACATTTCCTTTGTCCACAGTCAAGACTCACTGCTTCTCCAGTGCACGCAGATGAATTTCAGTGACAATTTCCAATTACTAAACCCAATGGCAAGCCACATATTTTACCAGGCTTCTTTATCATCAAGTGTGGGAGAGCCAACACAATATCAGAAGGAGTCAACCAAAGGGCTGCTAGCAGCTTTGCTCAGTTGAAAAACAAGCAGTGAAGGTGTTCTGATGCCTCTGCTTACTGTCCTATCTCCAGAGGCTGCCATTTTTTTACTGTGTATCAGCAACACTAAGGAAAATCACCAAACACTACGAGGACAGAGTAGAACTGTGGACAGAGCCCCTCACACCACAAAATGGAGCTTCTGGACTGGAGCACCAAAGATCTTCATGGCTCAAAGCCACGCTGTTCAGTTTTGCTTATAGTATGCTGTCTAAGAGATCCACCATCTGCTCCCCAGAGATCACATTCTACATTTTATCCAGAGTTAATTGATAGGTTGGTTAAAACTCACAGTGGGGAAAAAGGGTGAGATGGTTACTCACTAGCAAAAGAATTTAAAACCTTTCTGTCACTCAACCAAGAACACAGTTGGGATGTATCAGGCTATATGCCTTCCCTAAATGATTACCCCCTTGCCAGTGTAATCTGATGTAAACCATGGCTGGATACCAACAACTATATGGATACCAACAACTATCAGCTCCATCTTTCCCTCACTTCTTAATGAAAGAACTAACCATTAGAGGATACCTCCCAACCCAGTGTTCCCAGTTCCCACATCATCTCATATGGGCCCTGCAGACCCTGGCCATACAGGTAGTAATTGCACTGACCCTCTCTTTCCCACACTTCTACCTGACCCCTGAGCATGTGGCACTACTGGGTCTTCAAGTGGCCTTCCAAACAAGTAGCTTTCCCAAACTCATCAGCTTCCACTCTCCATTTGGCTTCCTGATATTCCTAAGTCTAACAGCTTTGAGTTTTACTAGTTCTCGTCTATCTCAACTTGATGTTGCAACAGGTAAACACTTTTTCCTAGTTTCGAAGTCATGATATGTCTACCTGCTTATGAATAGGTAAAGGTATACCTTTTAACCTAGTTGCCCAGTATCCTTGGCCAACTTCCAGTGCTCTCCTTGATAACAGGGACCAGGTATGAATTCTCCAAGTGTCCAGTAATTATCCTAGCTAGAGACCTTCCCTCCTCAGTTAGAATTTGTGGTAACAGGCTTTATTTCAAATTGTGCTTATAGTACCTTTAAAAATAGTCCCAGATGATGCCCTCCACAGCCCTGCTTTCCACCAAGCTCAGGGCCTGCCCAAGTGTTCCCAGAACAAGGTGCTAGAGTGGCTCAGTGCTGCTCAGAGACACATGTACTAATGCTTCTCAGCTCAGTCTGTCCCCAGCTCTCTTACTCAACAGCACCAAGCAGGGAATAAATTGAGGTTCATCTGAAAATGAGGACTTAGCCATCGGACTCTGGATCTCACCACACCTAACACCTCATCTTTCCCTGGCCCATCCATCTCCCGAGGAGAAACCCCGGCGATGCCAAAGTTTTCTACCACGGGTATTCACATAGCCACGGGCAGCTGTCAAAGGGAGGCAGAGAGGTCACTAATGTGTTGCCGCCCAGCTGACCCCTGAAATCTGAGGATGTTCGGGGCTTTATGTAGGGATTCATGATCCTGCCTCTGACAGACTTGTAGCTTGGATGGCTCTTCGCTGCACATAAAACTTTGAGGGAGCTTCATAGGTGAAGGTGCAGTTCAGCCAGACGTTACATTAAGTATAGTATCCAAAATACAACCCTCACTCAAAAACTCATTTATAAACTTAGTGATAATAAGCAAACATGGAGAGATCTCCAGTGCATAATCCAGTGCATGATGGTCAGGCAAGTCGTAGAGACCTCGGTCTCAGGGGACAATCACTGTCTCTACTGAGACAAAACCCCAGCTGTGTTGCACAGAGAGTAGCCTCTCCTGCTGGGGTCTGAGCCTACAGCTTAGAGTAGCCTCTCGGGGTCTGAGCCTACAGCTTAGAAATCAGTGTCCACCCTATAGAAAGCTGGCTGCACTACAGGGCAAGGCAGGGAGGTGTTTGCTGGTAGGCAAGAAGGCAGGTGGACAGGATAGGGACGTGGGTGAGGAGGCTCACCTGAGCCAGGCATGGATGCAGGCCATGGATGACTCTGTTTTGTACTTGCGTTTCCTTAAGCGCAAATATGAAAGTAGCTGTGGGAGATGGAAGGCTGAGAAATGGCCCATGAGGCTATCCAGTATCACCCATATGTGGCCTCTTTTAGGAGAAAAAATCGCTCCTTCGTAGAGAGGCTTGACTTTCATAGGCCAAATAATTTCAAATACAAGATGACTGCAATTTTGGAAATAAAATAGGACGTGCAAAACAAAACCAGTGAAAGAGTTTTATAAAGTGTGTTAATAGAATACAGCAATGTAAGTGGGGTATATGTTGGCAATGTAAACGACAGCTTTATGAGCAGTATGTTGCCTTCCGTATGCCTTAGAGCAATGCCAAATGCAATATACACATTACAACTATGACAAAACTTTACTTGTTGTATAGCATCCAAACTCTACTCTGAGTTAACTAAATAAGTTTAAGAGAACTGCTTTCTAAAGCTTTTTTTTTTTTTTTCCGATGTCCCTTCTCTTTAGGGGAATCGTATTGATGAACTTAAAATTAAACGTTCTAACTTCAGTATAATCTAGAGCTATTAATCAGTTTGACCATGAGTTTAAGATTATTGAATCAAGCTGGTACCTACGTGAAATGCATTATAGTATTTTGTTACTATGAGTTTTTTTTTTTTTAAATGTCAAATAAAACAGTTAAGACAGGTGTAAAAAGTCGGAACACCAATTGCACTGTGATGCGATTCATTTCAAGTTCAGAAAGAGACAATACCCATGTTTAGCAATGCTCCAGGAGAGGATTTTGTGCCTAGAAAGGAGCATCGGAGGACCTTCTGGGAAGACACTCATGTAGTTTTGGGTACTGAGTGTATAAATGTTTTCCCTTAAACATTTCATCAAGCTGTACTTTATGTTTTGAGGAATTTTAATGTAATGTTTCAACTAAGTTTAATTAAAATGTAATGGGTAGGTGTCCATCGATAGATGAATGGATCAGCACAATGTGCATACATTTAATGCTGAATATTATGCAGCCTTAAAAGTAAAGAAATTCAGATACACGCTACAGTGTGACGAAATTATGTTAGCTTCATACAGTCAGAAAAAGACAAGTGCTATTTGATTCCACTGACAGGAGGTACTTAAAGTAGTCAACTTCATAGGAAGCAGAATGTTGCCTGCCAAGAGCTGGACTGAGAGCCGTTTGAGGAGATGAAAAAGTTCCAGATATGATGAGTGACGATGACTGCACAACAGTACAAATATACTTAATGGCACCACACTGTACACTTAAAAATGGTTCAGACGGTAAACTGATCTTGTTGTATTTTACTGCCATAAATAAATAAAAACAATGGTGTGTAATAGCTTGTCCTGAATGTTTGAGAACTTTAATAATACAAATTTTATAATAAAAAGTGAACAGAAGTTAACTTTAGGAAAACTGTCGTAAACAAACCTTCCTATGATATCAACGTATGACCCAGAGACACCTGCTTGCAAGTGACATAGCCTGAGTCTGGCACAACCCGCACACAGTCTGCGGCAGTCTTGTCTTCCCAGTTCCCCACTGACCTGCCGTTTCCCTAGCCTCCTTCGCTGTCAAGAGGGTTGTGTGTTTATTCCCTCACACTGAGGGCAAACAGATGCTTCAAAGCATCTGCAGAGATAGAATTGCAGTCCTCAGATGGGTGGGATGTGGGGCCACTTTGCCCTTCATTATACCCCCAGGCACACTTTGGGAGGATGTGTTTGCCTATTCATGCCACATTCCCCACGGGGAGCAACTTGGTGAGGAGGCTGACCTCATCACTGTCAAGTCCATGCTCAAGGCAAGAGAACCCAGTTTCAAAACAAATGGGGGCACCCCAGCTCCTAATACCTGCCCACCCTCTCCCTATTTCTTCATGCAAGGGACCTGTGAAGAAAAGTCAAAAAGGACGAGTAAAGAAGGAAGAAGTAGAAGGTAGGTCCATAATGTACATGGCGTATGAGTCTGAGGTTTTAGGGACTATGACAAGAACTCTGCTATTCACACCATTAAGGAGGGGGCCCATGGCAAGATTTTAAGCTGAGAAAGGACATTACTTGAGTCTGGTTTTAACATCCATAATGAGACTCTTTTAAGTCTCTTCACGATCAAGGCTTCCCATCAGCCCAGAAGATGGTCAATGTGATGTTTAGTTATCTGTGTCAATTTGACTGGGTCACGGGGTGCCTAGATATTTGGTTACACATGATTTTGCGGTGTGTCTGAGAAGGTGATTCTAGATGAGCTTCACATTGACTGAGTAAAGCAGATCTCTCTGCCCAGTGTGTGTGAGACTCGTGCAATCTTTTGAAGACCTGAATCAAACAAAACAGCTGAGCAAGAAAGGATTCTTTTTCTCTACCTGAGTGTCTTCTGGCTGGGAGGTTGGTTTCCCATTACTTCGGACTCAGACTCTGACTGGATCATATCTATTAATTTTCCTGCTTCTCAGGCCTTAGGGTGTGGATGGGAACTGGTTCTCTTGGGTCTTCTTCTTGCAGGTCTCGGGTTTCTCGGCTTCTGTTAAGCTGGTGTGGGGCACTCACTGAAATATGCCTTCTAAGATGGAGGATAAATGTTTGAAATTGGTCTCCCTTATGACCCAGAAGAAAGCACAATGCCTTCTGAGTCAGTCAGTTTGGGAGGCAACGGTTTACCCTTTGGGGTGTGTCTATGATCCATCTGCTGAGTGTCCCAAATAAGTTTCTTGTTTCAAGTAAACTGCAGACCAGGAGAAGGTCCTGTGTCAGTTCCAGTACCCTGCAAACTGCTGTGCCCTTGGGCCATGTGATCCAGTGGATCCAATGGAACTTGAAGTGTCGGTGGCAGATAAAGATGCTGTTTGGAGGTATGGAGCCTTGGCAGGCCCCTAGAGGTGAATCACAGTATAGGCCCTTGTGATTTTTGAGGAAAGCCCTGCCATCCTACACAGGTAACTACTCTCCTTTTGAGAAAAAAGCTCTCGGCTTGCTACTGGGTGTTAGTAGAGACTGACCGTGTACACATTTGATCACAAGGTGCCATGTAACGATGCAACTGGAGCTGCCCACCATCGACCGGGTGTTACCATTTGTCTAGAAATTGGTCATTATGGCCACACTGCATCATCAAATGGAAGTGGTCTATCTGGGATCCGGCCTGAGCAGGCCCTGAAGGCACAAAGTTACATGAGAATGTGGCCAAATGCCCAAGGTCCCCATTCCCGTTACACTGCCCACTTTCACCCATGGCCTCGTGGGGGCCTCTGATGATCAGTTGACAGAAGACGAGAAGACTCAGGCCTGGTTCACAGATGGTTCTGTGTGGCATGCAGGCTCCACCCAAAAGTAAACAGCTGCAGCACTGTAGCCTCTCTCTGGGATGTCCCTGAAGGACACTGGCCAAAGGAACTCTTCCCAGGAGCGGATCTTCAAGGAGTACACCAGAGTGCTCACCGAGCTTGGAAGAGGAAACGGCCAGACATGTGAGCGTGTGATTATAAAAGTGATTTCTGTGCTGTGCTCAATAGTTTGGCTGAATGGTGATGTTTCTGGAAGAACGGGATATGAAAATTGGTGACCAAAAATTAGAGAAAGAAGAATTTAGATAGACTTGTCTGAAACACACAAAGACAGCATGTCCTACGTGAATGCTCACCAAAAGTGCAACCTCCAGCACAGGAAGATTCTAATAATCAAATGGATAGAATGATCCATTCTGTCATGTTGGATGCATGGGTCAATCTATGATCCCTCCCATTATAGAATGATTTCATTCTCCAGCCAGTCTCTTTCCCCAGCCAATGTCCCACAGTCCCATGGGCTTGAGGAATGGAAGATATGCCTGGACTCAGCAATACGGAACTTTCACTCACCACGCCTGATCTGGCTATATCCACTGCTGAGTGCCTCGTTTGCCTACAGGGGAACCAACAAGAGTCTCTGACCCCCTGGTGGCCGGTTGATTACACTGGGCTTCCTTCATCATGAAAGGGGCAGTGTTTGTTCTTCTCTGAATATAAATTTGCCTGCTTTGTATGCAATTCCTTTGCCCAAACTACCATGTGTGGACTGGCAGAACGTCTTCTTCTCCATCATGGTGGTCAACACGGCTGTGTTTCAAATTAGGGAACTCACCGTATAGCAGAAGGAGTGAGGCAAGGGATCTACGCACATGGAGTTCACCAGTCTCACCACGTTCTCCACAATTCTCAAGCACGCAGCCTGATGAAGCAGTTAAATGACTGTTTGAAGACCCAGTGATAGTGCAGATTGGGTGGACTTACTTTGCAGGGTTGGAACCAGGTTCTTCAGGAGGCTGTGCATGCTCTCAATACCTCCAACATATGTTGCTGCTTCTGCCACAACTAGGATTCCTGGGTCTAGGAAGAGGAAGTGGCAGCACTCACCATTGTCCCCAGTGACCGACCGACATTTATGTTTCCTGTTATGTGACCTTACGCAATACTGGCCTGGACGTCTTAGTTCCAAAGGAGGAAATGCTTCCACCTGCAGACACAATGTGATTTTACTGAAGCACAAGTTAAGACTGCCACCCAGCCACTTGGGCTCCTGAGTCAACTGGCAAAGACAGAAGTTACTGTGCTGGTGTGGTAATTAATCCTCACTCTCTAAGGGAAACTGGAGTACTACTGCATAGAGGTAAAGAAATGTGTGTGTAGAACGCTGATAGATCCCATAGGGAGTCTGTGTTACCATGCTCTGTGATTAAGTTCATTGGAAAGCTGCTAATGTGAGCCAATTCCAAATACGAAATCTCTTTATGTATTTCTACCTCTATCAATTATCTCTCTTCATCCACCTATCAAGCCATCATCTGACATCTGATACATCCATGTATCTATCTTCTATCCAGCTGTCACCACCTATCACCATTGTGTGTCTTAAATGCCTCTAAAATCTATTTATATATGCATAAGGTCATGGAAAAGTTCCATATAAAATCTGCATCAAAATATACGTATATGTCTCCTATTGGTTCTGTTTCTTTGGAGAACCCAGAGTAATAACTACTACAATCCTAGTATTGTGAGAATCCCCCAGCCCTCTCTCTCTCTCCACTCATTCTGTGTGGGCTTGAAGTCCATTAGTTGCCTGCCAGACACCAACATCATCCTCATGTATGTCTCCTTGATTAACCTGGGTCTCTCTCTCTCTCTCTCTCTCTTTGTGTGTGTCATGCACTTGTGTACAGAGAATAAACCCCGAAGAAGGAAACAGAATGGGAATGGTGATTCTAGGACACTGGGGAGCTAAAACAAGGGAGAAAGCAATTCTTCTATCGCTACAAAATAATCAGGAGCATAACGGTAATCGAATACCGAAGTAAACTGGTGGGCCTTTGGATTTGACAAAATGGGCTGAGAAGTGACCAGTGCCACGGGTTTCAGGAGCTGTGTTGCTGTCAGACAGGACTACGGAAATTCAGTGTGTGTGAGTTCCTGATTCAGGTGTAGATGGAGGTGTAGACGTAGAGACAAGGTACAGGGAGAAATGACGAGTCCTGTTCAATGACTGCAGTGGCCCCTATCCCCATGTAGATGTCTCATGAAAATTTGACCTGAAAAAATTCAGTTCATCACTCATCCTAACTTCATTTCAAGTACTAAATAGCTACGTGTGGCCTAGTTTCTACAGTATTCAGCAACAGGACATTTCCATACTCACATCAAATCCTATTACACTGTGCTAGAATTGAGAGTTTGGGAACTGTGAAAGTGAAGAAAGAGGGCAGAAGAATGCAACTCGTAGGCAAATTTGTCTGGGTGCTCTAGAGTGGTAATGACGAAAAAGTGCCTGTGCTGGAAACATCTGCATTTAACGTAGACAGCTAGCATGACCGTTAAATGACACCGGGACTAAAGCCTGTCTGCCCCTTATGTCTCACAGTCTGTCTTCAGGGAATAAGATGAAGCCCTGGAACAACAGGCCAAAAATGTGCCAGTAGGAGGCAAGGGCATATACTGTGTCCATGGGGTGGAGCTGGCTCAGTAGCCGCTTAGATTGGCACAGGTTATGACAACCGAGGTTCAGGGGCAGGGGGAGCTCTTCCTAATACCCACGGTGGAGTGGAGCTTTTTCACTTCAGGTCCCCTCACAGCAATGAACCATGCTTGTAAATGGTCTGGGGGCACCAAGTGAAGTGGGATATCACCAAACTCAATCCAAAAAAGACATTTAGAGCATCTAAACTCTGAGAGAACAATAAATGCAAGTGCGACACATTACGTCTGTGCTAGGTACCTGAAGGAGATTCAGTCCATTTACTCCTCCTCCTATTATCCCTCTATTTTACACATGGGGCATTTGAGACACAGAGCAGGACGTGACAACGACTGTAACATGGGCGAGACTGTGTTCAGACCTGTAGTGCAGGTTCAGACCTCTATTGCCTCTCAAAACAAATATGACAAGGAATTGGAGGGGAAAAAAGGTAGGATAAGAACTTGAGTCAGATTTAAACACATGTGCAAGGATGGCCCTATTCTGTGGCCCACCGGTGCCACATTTCACCCTAATCAGTGAGGACAAGAGGAAAAGGCAGTAAACCCCACGCTAAGGAGAACAGTAGGAATTAATCTTTTCTGTCTCCTAACCCTGGATTTGGGGCAAATTTCATGGTGCTGGGGTGCAGATGAGCACTTTGTATGGATGATCACTTGAAATCTACAGAGCTACAGGAGCCCCACTCTTTCACGGAGACAGGAGGACGTGAGCTCTTGCCAAGACAAGGGCAATGCACATCTCAATTAACTACGCTTTATAAAGAATTCCAATTCTAAACGGAAGGCAACAGCAGGTTAAAAAAGGAAATTCTCAAAAGGATGTAAGGCCTATGGACCTGGCTGAGCCCAGCTGCTGCCACAGCTACTACGGGTCTGTCGAAAGAATGCCTGAGGATGAGGCACAGGAGAACAGAGGGCTCAGCAGATGGTGTAATGTACATAGGAGACCTTAACGTCTTTGCCACTCTCATCGATGCAGTACCTCTCAAGCACCAGTGCCTGCACGTGCTGGCCCAACATTCGTTTTGACACACAGCTCAATCTGGGGTGAGAGAGAAGAGGGTCTGGGAGGTAGAAAGCAGGTAGAAATGGGGCAAAGAAGGTAGGGGAAACTGTGAACACGAGTGGTATAGCTAGAAGTCGAGGCTCCCACCCCACCACACAGGGCGTCCCTCAGTCTACCCAGTAGACAACCCACAGCTGGCATGAAAAAAGCAGTAGAGCATGGACACTCCTTGGGACAGCATGGTGATCTCTAATTTGTGTTCTCTCTGGAGACGGTAGAAAGGAGGAGGGACAACAGTGTCACTGGGATGAAGAGTACTAGTCACCTGTATACTCCACCCCCACCCCCCGGGGTAGTGAGTAAAGAAGTAAAGAAGGGGCCTTGCCTTAGAGCAGTTGAGGAACTGTCTGAGGGTCATCTCTTCACCATTAGGCTGTAGCCCCTGTACCTCAAAGTGATCTCACAATGTCCACTCTTGGTTATTGTACTGTGGAAAAAAAGCACAAGGGAGTCCAACAGAGGCCATCCCAGATGCTTTTGCTCCTATCAGTCAACTCGATGTGTGAAGTTAGATCAATCACAATCCTCTTTTGTTCAAAAGTTCTTCCTCATTCAATCATGAGTAATGGACTGACACTTTTAAAGGGACAAACAAGGCCCCACTCTGCGGAGACCCTGCTAATTTCTTCACTCACCTCCCACGCCCTTTCCCTTCCCAATCAATTCCCTCTAACTGTGCTGGCTCTCTCCACATTAGTTTCAGTACATGCCTGTCACACTCCTACTTTGCATAAGTTCAAAAATCTTGATGATAAATTAACAAACAGTATACCTCAGGTATATGTAACCCAACTGTACAAAGCCTGACCTGGCTTGGTGAACACTGCAATTCTAGAGATAAACACATACAAACACACAACAAGAAACACAGACACAGCCTCAGTCACTGATGGCTAAGACCAACGGTTTGCATACAGGCATAGCAAAGGGCTCGGAGGAGCTGGAGAAGGGCAGGGCCAGGTTGATGAAGCTGTTCTTATAGGACTCAAGCTGTTGGTGTCCCTGTACCACCTTGTAGAGCTCCAGACACACAAGGCCAACTATAGCTGTTGAGGTTGTGGCAATGGCTGGGATGATCTTGCCCGCAACCAGCTTGCTCTGTGAGACAGAAGGTGACTGGGTAGCCATCAGAGACGTTTAGGGACTGCAGAAGAGGCCAAACGTGGGAAGATTCAAGCCTGGGAAAGGGTGAAAGATAAATTTTAGACTATCATTACCTTATGCCAGTCTACAGGCAGGAATATTATAGTTTTCTGCCTGGAAGCTGGATGCAGCCACAGTGAAATCCACATGGACGTTGCTGTCATCATCCTGTTGTGAGTGGAAATGGAGCAAGGATAGGGGAGACAGGAGTGGAGGGAAGAACGGGTTCTTGCCTACTGGAGACTCGAGTATTTTCCACCTTGGTTAACTGCCAGACCAGCCAAAGACTCCCCCAGACCACAAAGGATGATCACTGAGTAATGTGGCAGGCCTATAATCCCCACACAAGCCCAGGATGCCTCAGCCCATCCTACCCTGCCGAGGGGTACCCCCACCTAGCACCTTCTCAAAGTTGATGGGGTACATCTTGAACCCAGGGAGTATCTCTGGGCTGGGTAGCATGGCCTTGAGCTGCTTGCATCATCTGCAAAGAGGGAGGGACATGCCAGTCCTTTAGGTTCCAGGACAGGGTCTAAGGCCAAAAAGCAGGAGCCCAGGATGGCCAGAGTTGTTCAGGCAGATAAAGGATTTGAAAAGAAGAGGTACTGTGCAAAAACATAGTGGGGAGGAGAAAAGGTAGAGCAGGGAACACCCCAGAAAAGACAGAAGTAAGCAGGTGTGGAGATTTGAAGAGAGAGGCATCTGCAAACACTGGGGAGAAGAAATAAAGACATTCACAAAGGGTAATGTAGGCAGCAGCACTAGTCACAATACCTAAGAGGCGGAAGCAACCCAGTGTCCACTGACAGAAGAAGAAATAAAGGAAATGTGATCCATCCATTCCATGGAACGTTACACAGCCTTAAAAAGGGAAAACATCCTGTCACTTGTAACAACATGCTTATGCTTAGCTAGAGTCGGAAAAACAAGTTTTACATGATCCTACTTTACGTGACAATCTACAAGAGTCAAAATCACAGAGATAGAAAGCAGAACGGTGGCTGCCAGGGCTGGGGGTGAAGGGGAATGGACTTATTGTTTCATAGGTAAGTTTCAGATTTGCCAGAAAGTTCTAGAGCTCTGTTGCACAACAATGCCACTGTGCTTAACACTACTGAGCAGCACACACACAACTGATTAAGACGGTAAATCCTATGTGTTTTCTTACCCAAAAATTTTGCAAAGGCATGTAGATGGAGATATAACGGTAGGAAACCTTGAAGAGAACGAAGAAGAAGGAGACGGAGAGTCACAGAGGAACGAACAGGGAGAAACAGGAGGGAGATATAGGGAAGAAGATATATGAAGGGGCACTGGGGAGAAATGCAGAAGGGAAGAGGAGAGAAATATGGAAAGGGATAAACAGGAGGAAATCTGAAGAGGGCGACCAAGGGGAAGAATGGTGGAGATAAACCTAAGAATGGAGAATGAGATGGGAAAATACTGGAAGAGGAGACAGCCAGATACAGAGAACATACGAGTATGTATTTGGAAAACAAAATGAGGGAGACGGGGTGAGGAGGGGAGAGATACATAGGGAACGAAATGGAGTATATATACAGAGACGATCCAGTTAGAGGCGGATTTACAGAGCATGAGACTACCTAATGACTATCTGGTCACCACCGTCTGTTTCACAGAGAAGCTGACTGCCGAGAACATCAGTTGCAGATGGATGGAGAGATGGAGAGAGGTGCTGAGGGAGTGGAAGGAAGATATACAGAGGCTAACAACTGAGGAAAAATGCAAACAGAAGGAAGTGGAGATCTGGAAGGACATGAACCAGGGAAGAAATCAAGGCAGAGAGAATACTTGTGGAGGTCAAGTATCTCTCTCCCCCATAAATACAGAACAAGAAGAAAACAGACAAAAGGGAGCAGAAAACAAGGCAAACACACTCACAGAAAGATGAACAGTTTGTCCTCCTGACAGTCAGAGTGGGAGGGAGGAAGGTAAAGAGTGTGACAGAATCAGCCTTTAGCAATCATTCTTATTTTTACTGGAGGAAGCGAGGACCAAAGGACGGTGTGAGTAAACTTCAGGGCTGGGGTCTCAGAACAGGGCCAAGGGCAAAACACAAATGAGGAGATCTGGATGGTCAGGGCATAAGAGCTGTGGCTGGCACTTCCAACATTAACCATATACTTTGCAACTCTATTTACTGTCTACTGCAGAAATTCTCTGACATAAATCTTAAAAAGAGCTTTCGTTATGTGGGATTCAGTTACCAATATTGCCTGTATTAAAATTTAACTTGAGAAAATTTAAAAATATTATTAGTCCAGTTGAAAAAGGAATAATACCATTGCACGGTATAAACATTGCGAGAAATAACTGTTCAATACAAAACTTTAGTAACGACAGTCAAATTGTATTTACATTTTTGCAAATCTGTTTTAAGTTATACAGTCTCTTAGAAGACCTCTGGACTGTTCTCACTACTACTGAGTTCAATCTGATCTGTGTTTTGTTGCGGGTCAAAGGGATATTCTATCTCACAGGAGAATATTTTAACACTATTTCCAGATATAACTCTTTGTGTTTAAATTAAGACATCGACGATAGACAAGTGACGGTGTTTTAAAGCCATCTGCAAGGTAGAATCTTGAATCCATAAGAATCTACTGGTTTATTTTGCATTTTGAAAGGATCTTTAACTAGTGCACAATTTTGCATCATCGTGAACTAGTCGTTTGCCCCTGTGTCACTGAGTTAGCGAAGACTTCCTAAAGTGGAATGATAAATTCCACTTTCACCTGATAATCTCAGACTGAAATAGGCTAATAACGTCTTAGTACTTTTCTTTGAAGGGCTGTGTTCTTGCAGACTTCATGAAAGTGTGTCTTGGACCTTAAGACGACCTCACACCACATTCTGAGAACCTCTCATTTGCTCTGTGTCTTCCCACTAGACAAGGGTAGGAACTGTTCTTCTGCGACCTTATGTATTCCAAATGTCTAGAGAAGTACCTCGTAGTTACGTGATAAAATGACAGACAAGACAGACTCAGAGTAGGCAAACACGACACTGACCTTTATAGAAGCCTTCCCAGATAGATCCCTCTATAACCAACCTAGATTCCACAGTCCCACATCGGCAATGACCAAAAAAGTGAAAGGACACAAAAGGGACAACCAAGGTGTACAACGACAAATGAAATGAATGTACGTATTAACTACTTGACTTAAATGGTAGAGAAAAGAAATGAGGGAACAGCAAAGGAAAGATTTGTGAAGACTGATAACAAGACAAAAAGACAGAAGAGGAGTGAGAGGAGCATTCACCCACTCGCCATGCCTGCCCCACTCACCGTGACATCCCGAGGCCGGAACAAAAACTGTCGGTTCAGGTTGGACTTCTCAATGGCGTCCATGTCTGTAACGGTGACTGCTCCCCTCTCCCCACAGCCTGGACCAATCATGGCAAAATTCTTGAGCAGCTCACAGCCAACGGTCTCTGCACCCACCTGGGAGGTGCACAAGGAGAGAGACAGAGGCTGGTTAGGGCAACTGAGTGTAGCAAAGCCACCTGTTAAGTCCTCAGTCCCCTCAATCCCTCCCCTCGCCCCACCCTGTTGAGACAGCAAGAGGGTGAGAGGGTCTAGTACTCCACAGTCAAGTCCCAGGGCCATAAAAACCAAGGGTCACCTAAGGAAGGAGGACGTATGGGGGGAATAAAGGAGGCCACCAGAGGGGAGGATAAGGAGACGTATCAGGCTTGTCCTTGGCATGAAGAAAATAGAAAAAGAGATGAGATGAGGATATAAGAATCAAGATTCTCCCTCGTGAGATGGGAGGAGACTCCAGATAAGGTGGCGATAGGCTAGGAGAGCTGAAGGTAGCTGGTGTCCAACGTGGTCACTCACCAAGAGGTAATTCTGCCTGCCCAACTTCTCTTGTAGGTCTGAGCCAAATATACAGCCACCTGCCCATTGTAACTGTTCTGGCACAGAGTCGCATGAAAGAGAGGATCAGAGAAGAGCTGTTTTACACAGACTTGCAATAACCCCTTCCCCATGGATCCCACCCACATACCGGGAGACACTTGTCCTCTATGAGGACCTCTTTATCCTCGGGGAGACACTCAAAGGCATCAAAGTACAGCCACTGCATAATAGGCATAAACTTCCCAGAGCAGGCCTGGGGAGGAGGAGAGAAAGGGCATGTGGTCGCCAGTTAATTAAACACTAAAGATAGAAAGGAAGGCACTTGGCCCATCCCCAGCCCTGCCCTTCTCCACCCACACCAACCTTCATGAAGGCCTTTATAGGGATCAGATCCCCAGCAGCCACGTATGCCAGTTTCTGAATGAGCTCTTCATCCAAGTTGCCCTGCTGCACCACCAGCAGGGCTTAGGCATTCACCATCTGTGCTAGGGTCACTAGTTCTGCTGCATCCTCCTGATAGGGCAGAGGGGACCAAAAGAGAACCAGTCAAGCCAACCGTGGGGACAGGGAGAAAGGGGGAGAGAAAGCAGACAGACGGAAAAGAATGGTGGGGCTTTGGAACAAGGGCTCCCACCCATGAACCTCAGAGTGGGGCCGAGGGGAACGGCTGTGCTGAGCACAGAACTGGTGCAGGGCCTGGAAGCCAATGTGCAGCTGGGCAGGGTGAGAGTACTTGGCAGCGTCTGTTACCACAAAGTCTGGCTCTGCCAGTGAGGCTGGCAAGGATTTCCGTGAAGAGTGAGATATCAGGCCCTGAGAAGTGAAAGACCTAGATGTGCCTGCAACCCTACAGCCCATCCCCCACACATTCTCGCAAAGCTGATCTTCTTAGGTACTCTGACCTGACTGATGATGCCTCCATGGGTATAGTTAGAAAAACTAGAGGTATTACAGATACTGAAGGCATAGGGATCTAGGGGAATGAACGGGATGGATGGGTGTCTGTCAGTCCATTCACCAACCCTCCTGCCCTGTCCAACTCTCTAATCAACAGCAACACCAAAACAAAAATTAAAAAGCTGTTCCCACCCAGCTCAGACATTGGGGACCGTGGCCAGACCTAGTGCAGACACCACCAAAGGTACCCTAGGCCTAACTATCACATCGGAAAATACAAAAGTAAGCCCTGAAAAGTTCCAACAGCAACTCGGTAAATTCTCTGGAACAAATCTCAGAAATATTAAAGAACACACACACACACACACACACACACACACACACACACACACACACAGCAGAAAAACAAAACAAAACAATAGGCTCCAAAATGTAGCCTTCACAATTACCTTGCAACCATCAAAAATTACCAGACCATGAGTCTGTGACTTTTGTACATTTGGGGGGCATTATTGCTTCCAAAACATGTTTTGGCCCCACACCTTGGTTGGGACTCATCACCTGAGGCTTCCTATATTTTCAACATATAGCAGTCTTTGTGTTTCAGATCTACCAAGTATCTCCTTAACATATTCATGATTTTCTAGAGATTCTTTTTGACGTATGGAACATATCTGTAATAGCTGTTTTAATGTTACTGGTCTACTGATTTTACACACTGGATGAATTAACAAAAATGCTCCAAAAGATGAGCCAATTAGACATAGAAAAAGAAAATACCCAAAATACTACAGAGTCAAAAAAAAAAAAAAAGTAAGTGGCTTAAGACACGTGTAATGGATTTCTGGAAAGAGATGATTGGGTCAGAGGGAGTGAGAAAATATTATTGTGAATAAAATTATGACCAGTAACTTTTCAAATATGATAAAACCATAAACTCACAGATAATATAAATGCAATAAACACCAAGCCAAAAAAAAAAAAAAAGAGAGAGAGAGAGAAAACTACACTAAATACATCATCATAATAACATTGCTTAACTTCAGTGAGAGAAAATTGGTAGGCGACATACAGAGGAACAAAGATAAGAAAGACAGCAGTCTTCCGTACATGGACAATAACGCGAGCAACAGAGCAACATCTTTAAAGCAATGAAAAAAAAAAAGTCAATTCTAGGTAAACATGGTGGAGTGAGAGATGTCCTCTGATCTCTCCTCTTGAAACAACAATAAGCTGAACATCTGAAACTCAACAAAAAACACCCAAACTGCACACCAGCACATCTGAGCGTGGGATCTGTATATAAGAGCTACTGCGAGTCAGAACCCCAGGTGTCAGGTGGTGGACTGGGAGAAAACAAAGAAGTTGCAGAGCTCCCTGCAGGAAGAGTGGGGGGGAGATGGTGTGGAGACTTCCCTGAACAGCCCCGCCTGGAAGTGCTGTGAGTTCCACGCAGCTGCAGCAGGGCCCAGTCATCAGGGCAGAAAGTAGAGAAGTGAGACAGGACCACAGAGAAACAATAGTTGGTTTTTACCAGCCCCGGCTGCAAAACCAAGGCTGAGCCGCAGCCCTCAACTCCCAACCCAAAGGGCCCCTTTCCCCATACCCTCTGAGAACAATCACCACAGAGCCCCAGGGGAATCTGAGCAAACCCTGCTGAGACTGTCGCCGACACTGACAGGGACTGAAACCGAGGGTAGCCAGCGTGATCAAATATCTACAAGAAAATTTAAAAAGACATTATTTGTTTTATGTAAAGCAGGGATACAAGAGGTTTAGATTCCACCTACTGGAAACCAAAAGATAAACAACTTTGCAACAGGCTAAGAACCATTATATAATAAATCTTTCTGGAAAAACAGCAGAATACATTTCCATTAATGTCCAGGTGGAGAAATAGTCCATTAAACACCATGAACAAGCAAGGTAACAAGGCATCTGAGAAAGAAAGAGAAAAATCTCCAGAAAGTAAGGTTACAGACATAGAAATAAGTGATTTAAATGACAGAGAATTCAAGACAGTATTTCTGAAAATACTCAGTGAGTTTCAAAACAAGTCATATCAACAACTTCAGGAATTGAAAAACAACTAGATGAGCAGAGCAAGGAGATTGAAACCCTCGAAAAGAACAGAATAGGTCTTCTGGAGATTAAAAAAGAGACACACCACAAGAGTTGAAAAATGAAATAGCAAGCTTGGGAAATAGAGTCGACCAAATGGAGAAAAGGATCAGTGATATCGAAGACAGAAATCTAGAAGGAAATCAGAGGGAAGAAGAGAGATACCGAAGAACAAAAAAGAATGAAAGACGAATACAAGAACTACCTGATACCATCAGGAGAGGAAATGTAAGAATAATGGGCATTATTGAAGGCAAGGAAAGGAAGCGGGGACTAGACAGCATTTTCAGACAATTAGTGAACAGAATTTCCCAAACCTAAGAAATGAACTAGAGCTTGGAATTCAAGAAGTCAACAGAACACTCGATTATCTCAACTCCAAAACGGCCTTCACCAAGACACATTGTATTAAAGTTATCAAAAATCAATGGCAAAGATAGAATTTTCAGGGCAGCCAGGGAGAAGAAAACAGTAACTTACAAAGGAAAACCCATTAGATTATCATCAGACTTCTCAGAGCAAATTTACAAGCCAGAAAGGAATGGAATCAAATATTTAAACTATTAAGTGAAAGAAACTACCAGCCTAGAATAATGTAACCAGCTAAGCTCCCCTTTAGATATGAAGGAGCAATTAAGACCGTTCCAGATATACAACAATCAAGGGAATTCTCCACTATGAGGCCTGCACTGCAGGAAATACTGAAAGGGGTCAGCTTACCTAAAACAAAATGAAAAAAATAAAAAATACATAATTAGGAGTATAGTGACTATCGGGCAAATAGAAGCAGAGGAGTGCAATCCTTACTAAGAACAGGGCATTAAAAGCTTAAATAAGAAGAAGAGAATTGCTATAGCAAGATAGTAATAAACATTCAGGATACATAGGGACAAATTGAGATAACAATGACTGAAAAGGGGAGGATTCAAAGATCTAAATTCTCAATGGAGAATGGACATAAGGCATGTGCAGAAGAAAATGGATGACTCTCTCTCTCTATATGTGTGTATATATACACACACATACACTCATACACATTACATATATATCCACTATATATATACACTATAAATACATACACACACACACAAACACACACGCACACACACTATATATACGCATTATGTGCATCACTATTCTTTTCATATTCGTAATGGTAACCACACACCAAAGATTCAGAACTGAAGTATATAACATAAAACAAGAAGATCCACAGGGAAAACTCACAAAAGCCAACCAAAATAAAGAAAACAGAAATACAAGGACAAAGAAGCAATGGAAACAACGAGCTACCAGAAAGCAAAAGATAAAATGGCTATTCGAAGACCTCATATTTCAATAATCACCCTAAATGTGATATCAAACTATAATTTGCATCTGTAAATTATGTAATTCTATAAACTAATGTTACCCCAATATACTTAATTTAAAAAAATTATCAAAAACCAATGAAAAATGGAGATTGGGGAAGATGGTAGAATAGGTAAAGGCAGGGTTTGTCTCCTCTCAGGTCCTCATTGAAATTACAACAAAATTATAAAATTATCAATGTGGAGAATGACCAGAAGTACAGCTGATCATAACACCTATGTCTGATAATATAAAGAAGCCACATCGAAGGCAATTCTGCATAGGCAACAACCATCTGTGGATTGCTTTGTGGTTCTCACTGGGTAGCCTTGAGCAAACAAAAGCAGTGGCTGACCTTGTCCTATGGGGGAGCCCCTCCCAAGGGGCCACAAAACCAATGCACCTGGAGGCTGGCACCAGACCACAACAGAGCAACTCCGGACTAGTCCCATTAGTGATACACACAAAGGGTGGCTGCCACAGGTACAAAAGCCTGCTAGGGAAAATCCCACTCTGAGGGGTCAGCCTCTCTTACCCTGTGTGTGCAGCCAATTCCCATAATTAGTCAGCTTGAGCATTAATCCCATCCACTGATCTACTAACAACAGTACAGGGTTGGTGACAACGGAAGATTGCACACAATGCACACAAAGATCATGTCCAGAGGCCCAAGCATAAGGGATCAGGCAGAGTGCCCCACTGGGCCACACAAGATGCCTTACATATTTGGCCATCTGGCCAAGACTAAGAGATGAAACAAATATTTCTGACACATAGACACATTCCCAGAGAGTCTAATAAAGTGAGAAAACAAAGAAACATGCCACAAATGAAACAAGAGAAAACTCCAGAAAATAAGCTAAATGAAATGGAGGCAAGCAACCTACCAGAGCCAGAGTTCAAAATAATGGTTATAGGGATGCTCTGTGGACTTAGGGAGAGAATGGATGAGCACAATGAGAACCTCAACAGCATAAAAAAGGACAGAGAAACCACACACACACAAAAAAACAAAAAACAAAAAAACAGACAGAAATGAGGAATACAGTAATTGAAATGAAGAATACATTAGAAGACCTCAACAGTAGATTGGACGAAGCAGAAGATCGAATCAGCGAAATGAAAGACAAGGTAGTAGAATACACCAAATTAGAACAACAAAAAAAATTTTTTTAAATGAGGATAGTTTAAGAGACCTCTGGGAACAATATGAAACATAAAAATATCCAGATCATAGGAGTACCTGAAGAGGAAGAGAGAGAGCAAGGGATTGAGAATCTATTTGAAGAAATAATGACAGAAACCTTTTCTAACCTGGCAAAGGAATTAGACAAATTAGTTTGGGATGCACAGAGGGCCCCAAACAAGAGGAATTAAACAGAATTTCACCAAGACAAATCATAATTAAAATGCCTAAGGTCAAAGACAGAGAGAGAATCTTAAAAGCAGCAAGAGAAAGGAAGCTAGTCACTTACAAGGTATCCCCATAAGAATGTCTGCTGACTTTCAATGGAAACTTTACAGGCCAGAAGGGAATGGCAAGAAATATTCAAAGTTATGAAAAACAAGAATCTACCATCACAAATACTTGATGCAGCAATGCTTTCAATTAAAATGGAAGGTGAGAGAAAGAGCTTCCCAGACAGGAAAAAGCTTAAGGAATTCATCATCAACAAACTAGCATTATAAGAAATGTTAAAGGGTCTTCTGAAAAAAGAGAAGGGATAAAAAAGAAAATAGAAATAACAAATATGAATAATAAAATTTCAATAACAATGTAGCTTTCAGTAATCATTTTAAATGTAAATGGATTAAATGCTCAAATCAGAAGACATAGGGTAATGGAATGGATAAGAAAACAAGACCCATGCATATGCTGTCTACAAGAGACCCATTTCAGATCAAACGACACTCAAGACTGAAAGTAAAGGGATGGAAAAAGATATTTTATGCAAACGGAAATGAAAAAAAGCTGGGGTAACAATACTTATATCAGATAAAATAGACTTTAAAACAAAGGCTATAAAAAGAGACCAAAAAAGGGCATGACATAATGATAAGGGTATCGATAAATCAAGAGGACATAACCCTAGTAAATATATATGCACCCACATACATAAAGCAATTATTGACTGACATAAAAGGAGAAATCAATAATAATACAGTCATAGTTGGATACTTTGACACCCCAATTGACACCAATGGCCAGATCTTCAAGGCAAAGAATCAACAAGGAAACAATGGGACTAAAAGACACACTAGGACAGATGGATAGATATTAATAGATATTTCAGAGCATTTTACCCCAAAGCAGAAAAATATACATTCTTCTCAAGTGCATATGGATCATTTTCAAGGATAGACCACATGTTAAGACACAAATCAAGTCTCAAAAAATTGAAGAAGACTAAAATCATATCAACTGTCTTCTCTAATCACAATGATATGAAACTGGATATCAACTACAAGAGAAAAAAAAGAAAAACACTTGGAGGCTAAAAAATAAAAAATGCTACTAAACAATGAATGAATTAACAATGAGATCAAGGAAGAAATCGAAAGATACCTACAGACAAATGAAAATGAAATCACAATAACTCAAAGATAGGACAGTGAAAGCAGTCCTAAGAAGTAAACTCTTAGTAACACATGCTGACCACAAGAAACAAGAAAAAAACCAAATAGTCTAAACTTACACTTAAAAGAATAAAAAAGAACAGCAAACAAAAACTAATGTGAGTAGAAGAAAGGAAATAATAAAGAACACAGAGGAAATGAATGAAATAGAGTCTAGAAAAACAATACAAAAGATTAATAAAATCAAGAGCTGGTTCTTTAAAAGCATAAACAAAACTTTGCCCAGACTCATCAAAGAAAAAAGAGAGAGAATTTAAATAACTAAAATCAGAAATGAAAGAGGAGAAAAAACTACGGATTCTAAATAAATACAAAAGATCATAAAAAAATGCTAAAAGCAATTATACATCAACAAATTGGACAATTTGGAAGAAATGGATACGTTCCTAGGAATCTACAGTATCCCAAGACAGAATCAAGAAGAAACAAAGAAATCTGAAATGACCGATTATCAAAAACGAAATTAAATCAGTAATCAAAAACCTTCCAGAAAAAAGTTTTGAACCACTTGTCTTTGAAGGTGAGTTTTACCAAACGTTCAAAGAAAAATGATCACCTATTCTCAAATTCATCCAAAAAACTCAAAAAGAGAAAGGCTCCCTAACCCTTATATGAGGCCACCATTACCTGGATTCCAAAACTAGACAAAGACATTATAAAAAAGAAAACTACAGGCTGATATCACTTATGAGCATTGATGCAAAAATCCTCAACAAAATATTAGCAAACAAAATTCAGTAGTACTTTAAAAATGTCAATGATCAGGTTGGTACTATATCCGCAAATCAATATGATATACCTCATTAACAAATCAAAAAGTCTATGGCCATGCTACCCTGAACAAGCCCAATCCCATCTGATCTCAGAAGCTAAGCAAGATTGGGCCTCGTTTGTACTTGGATGGGAGACCACCTAGAAAGACCAGGTACTGTAGGCGTAAAAAATAAATAAATAAATAAAATAAGGAGTTGTAAGAAAGGTCCTTGCAATCTGTGAAGTCAACCAAGGGTTGCCTCACCTAAAAAAAAAAAAATAAAATCGAAAGATAAAAACCATATGATCATACAAATAGATGCAGAAAAAGCATTTGACAAAATCTAACATCCATTCACAATAAAAAAAAATCTCAGCAAAATGAGAATAGAGGAAATATACCTCAATATATTAAAGGCCATATATGACAAATCTAATATCATCCTCAATGGGGAAAGGCTAAAAGTGTTTTCCTTAAGACCACAAACAAGACAAGGATAACCACTTTCACCACTCCTCTTCAATACTGTATTGGATGTTTTAGCCACAGCAGAGAAGAAAGAGAAATAAAATTTATCTGAATTGAAAAAGAAGTAAAATTCTCATTACTTGCAGATGACAAGGTACTATGTAGAGAGAATCCTAAAGACTCCACAAAAAAACCATTTAGAATTCACCAATAAATTCACTAAAGTAGCAAGCTTCAAAATAAATATTCAAAAGTTACTGCCATTTTATACACCAATGATAAACATTCAGAAAGAGAAATTAAGAAAACAATCCCATGATAATTGCATCAAAAATAATAAAATACCTCAAAATCAAATTAACCAAGGATGTAAAAAAACCTGTTTTCAGAAAATTATGTCATTGAAAAAAGATGTCATGAAGAACATGCAAATAAATGGAAGCATATACTATATTAATGGATAGGAAGAATCAACATTGTTAAAATGGGCATATTACCCAAAGCAATCCCTATCAAAATACTCATGGCATTTTTTCAGAGAGCTAGAACAAATAATCCTAAAATGCATATGGAGCTGTAAAAACTCCTGAATGGCCATGGCAATCTTGAGAAAGAGCAAAGCTGGAGGTATCACACTACTTGATACCAAACTATACTATAAGGCTAGAGTAATCAAAACAGCATGGTACTGGCATAAAAACAGATACATTGATCAATGGAACAGAATAGGGAGCCCCCAAATAAACCCATGCCTATATGCTCACTTAATATATGACAAAGGAGGTAAGAATATACAATAGGATACAGGCAGTCTCTTCCATAAATGGTGTTGGGAAAACTGGACAGATACATGCAAAAAAAGAAGCTGGACCACCTTCTTACATCATATATAAGAATAGACTAAAAATGGATTAAAGATTTAAATGTAAGACTCAGAACCATAAAAATTTTAGAGGAAAACATAAGCATTGCTACTAGTAATTTCTTTTGAACATATCTCCTTGTGCAAGGGAAACAAATGAAAAAATAAAGAAATGGGACTATATCAAACTAAGAAGTGTTTGGACAGCAAAGGAAACCATCAACAAAATGAAAAGACCACTGACTGAATGGGAGAAGATATTTGCTTATGATCCATCTGATAAGAGGTTAATATCCAAAAATATATAAGGAACTCATACAAAAAGACAAACAATCCAATTAAGAAGATTTGAATACGTATTTCTCCAAAGAGGAAATACAGGTGGCCAATAGACATATGAAAGGATGTCAAAACTCACTAATCATCAGAGAAATGCAAATTAAAGCTACATTAAGATATCACCTCACACCTGTCAGAAAGGCTATCATCAATAAGTCAAAGACAACAAGTGTTGGTGAGGATGTGGAGAAAAGGGAACCCTCATCCACTGTTGGTAGGATTGCAAATTGGTACAGCCGCTATGGGAAATACTCTGGAGGTTCCTCAAAAAATTAAACATAGATAGACTTTTTGACCCAGCAATTGTACTTGTGGGTATATATCTAATGAAAAGTGAAACAATATTCCTAAAGATCTATGCTTCCTATGTTCATGGCAGCACTATTTGCAGTAGCCAAGATATGGAAGCAACCTAAAAGCTCATCAACTGACTTTGAGTTTTTTATTGGATAAAGAAGATAGGGTTCATATATACAATGGAATATTACTCAACCATTAAAAAAATAAATCCTACCATTCAAAATGACAGGGATGGACCTAGAAGTTATTATGCTGAGTGACATAAGTCAGACAGAGAAAGGTAAATACCATATGATTCATTTGTATGCAAAATCTAAGGAACAAAGAGAAAAAACTAATCAAAAACAAACTCGTAAATATAGAGGACAATCTGGTGATGACCAGAGTGGATGGGGGTTGGCAGGGGGTGGGGACCTGGGAGAATTGGTGAAGACATAAGAAGAATAAATTAGTATTTGATAGATGGTCATAGGAATGGTGATCATAGCCTAGGGAAAGCAGTCAGTAGTAATATAATGCCTAGGTATAGAGCCAATGGAAAGGAAGAGCAATCAGGGGGATCATTTCATAAACTATATAAATTTCTAACTAGTGTACTGTATTCTTAAAACTAATAATAAAATAAATATAAAAAAATAAGTTAATAAAAACAAATCCTCCCTCCTCCCCTCCCTCGCCCCCGCCAAAAGAATAGAATGCTTTGAAACAGAACTAGTTAGAAATCTTATAAATGAAGGATGGAGATAATGTCAGAGAAGCAATATATGAAGAATTAAATACCTGAGACTTATTCCATAATTGAAAAAGATATGAATCCTCCAGGTGAAATGCATCTGAAGTACTGAGCAGAATAAGATAAGTACATGCTTAGATTTGTAGTGAAGCTACAGACATGGAAGATAAAGACTAATATTAAAGCTATCAAAGAGACAATATCCCATTCTACAAGGAGCAACAATTAAACTGACAGTAGTTATTCTATTAGTAATTACAGAGGAAGTAAAACAATGGAGTAATATATTCCAAGCACAAAGGAAAATTAACCACCAACTTCAAGTTTAATAGTCAGCTAAACTATCATTTTCTAAGCAAAAACTAAGAGAATGTGACAACCAGATACAAAAATTATAAAGAAGTAGAAGAATCCAGGGAGAAGATTTGGAATAGTAAAAATGATTGTGAGCATCAAAATGAATAAAATAGTAATAAATTTTAAAAACTTAGATATCTTCGATTTACTAGGAAAATTCATGAGATTGTTTTTCAAGTGTTTTTTCTCTTTCTCTTTCCATTCTTACCCCATTACATAGGGTTATATTTCCACTCCTCATAATTATTGATGACAATCATATACTAATAGTCTCAATTATGTAAAAGCTAAGCAAACTAATAAGAGAAATTTTATTAAAGAAAAGATTAATACAATTTTAAGATTATTAGTCTATATTTTATACTCTAGCTTTTTTGAAACAGTAATAAATGAAACATATTTAATGTCACTTACTTAACTATACCTCCTAAAAGCAGAATGTGTTCCCAAAATAATACAGCCTTATTTCTGGTCAAGTCTTTGTAGAAAAACATAACGGTAACCTGATCTAAAACTACTCCCACGATAATAGGGGCAACAATAAATGACTTCCACAATTTATCACTATTCTTTTTGTAAATATCAAACATATACAAGGCAGAGGTAACCCTGCAATATATGATTGGATAAAGAAAACATGGTCCATATGTACAACTCAGCCATAAGAAAAAATTAAATACTGCTTTTGTGATGACATATGTGGGATATAAAACTAAAAGTAACAAACGAACAAGACAGAGACTCATGGACACGGACACACGGATTAGTGATTACCAGAGGAAATGAGGGAAGTGAGAGAAGTTAATATGGATAAATGGGGTCAAATATTTGGTGACAGGAAGTAATTGAACTTTGGGAGGTGAACACACATGTGACATATTGAATTGTACACTTGCAACCTATATAATTTTATTAACCAATGTCACCCTAACAAATTGAATTAAAAGGTATTTGTTTGCTCAAATTTTATTTAAGCTTATACCAAGCACCTTATTTATCCTTTAACTGACAATCTTGATCTTTCTTACTTTAAAAATAAAAAGTTCACTAATTATTGGCAATATTGATATAAATAACAGTCAAGTCCCTTTGGAGGCTCATCCTAGCTCATCAGCGTCAAAACAGAACGACGTTACTTGGGCACTGGCTATGCTGCTTTTGCTGCACCCTCTCCGCACCTACTCTTCACCCTGCTTCTCCCTGGCCCACCACATCTTAATACGTTGTGTTTCATTTTTATTCCCTTGAAAGCATTTTCTAATTTCCTTTGGAAATATGTTAGTTTCCACATCTTTACAAATTTCCAACATTTTCTTCTGTTATGGATTTCTAGCCTCGCCCCCCTTGTGGTCACAGAACATACCATTCAAATTATGGAAACCTGTTTTACTACCTATTATGTGGTCTATCCTAGAGTGTGTTCTTTATTTGCTTGGGAAGGATGTCTCTTTTGCTCTTGATGGTTGCAGTGTTCTATATATGTCTGTTAGATCCAATTGGTTTACAGTGTTCAGGTATTGTAGTTCCTTGGGGACCTTAAGTTCTTCCACTCATCATTGGATATATTGTTGAACTATCTTTTCCTCAAATATTCTGTATTTTATGATTTGGGTATATGGAACTCTGTTAAGGGAGTATATGTTTATAATTCTTACATCTTTTGACTAGTTGACCCCTTTGTCAAGATGTAATGTCCTTTTTCATCTCTGTAATTTTTTTTTTTTACTGTAAATCTCTTTTGTCTGCTATGAGTATAGCCATCACAGCAATTTTTTTGGTCTTTGTTTGCATGGAGAAAAATATATATGTTTTACATATTTTTACTGAAAATCTACTTGTGTGATACTAATGGTGGTCTCTTATCGATAGCATATAGTTGAGTCATGTTTTAAAAATCTCTGCTCTGCCAGACTTTGTCTTTTAACTGGACATCTTCCAGTCTACTATTTATATTACAATGTTATTTATTTTGCTATGTAGTGTAGAGCCATTTTCTCCATGGTTGCTCTGGATATTACAGTAGACATTTTAATGTATAACAATCTTGCTCAGATCAATACCATCTTAAATTCAATGGTAAGGTGAAATAAAAATTTTGCTTCTGTGCAGTTTATCCGCAGTTTTTTTGTGATGGTATTATCGCACATTCCATCTTCATACACCATGTTTCCACTTACACAGAGTTACAATGATTTCCCTATGCAGTTTTCTTTCAATACAGAAAAGCTGGGAAAAGATATTGCGTTAGTTTACTGTTGTAGCTATAACATGTTTCTAGAAATTTAATGTCTGAAATAAGATGAATTATTCTCTCACAATTCTGGGTATCAGAAGTCCAAACTTCATTTTACTGGGCTAAAGTTAAGGTGTTGCAAGATAAGGAGTGGCTCCATCTGGAGGCTCTGCTGGATTAAGATGTCCCCTTACCCTTTTCCTGCTTAGTGGCTGCCTGTATCTCCTGGCTAGTGGCCCCTTCCTCTGTTTTCAAATATGTCACTCCATTCTCTGCTTCTGTTAGTGCACTGCTCTCTACTCTGACTAGAACTTCTCTTGCATATCAGACCCATCCATGTAAATCCATATCATTCCCTCACCTCAAGGATCTGAATTTAAAATCATATCTGCAAAGTTTCTTTTGCTATAAAAACCCGCTGATCCTTGGATTATAATGTGGACATATTTGGTGGCTATTATTTGGTCTACCATGACTCAGAAAAAGAACGCATTTAAACTGTCTTTGGTGTTTATGTGTAGAGGTTCTTTTACTGATGCTCCTTCTCTCTGTGGTTTTGAACTGCTGTCAAATATTCTTTTGTTTAGTCTGAGGGGTTCCATCTAGGAATTCGACCTTCTTGTAGGGTAGATTTATTAGCAATAGATTCTTTCAGTTTTTGTTGATCTGGAATTGTCCCAATTTTGTTTTTATTTTCTAAAGGTAGTTTTGCCAAATATAAAATTCTTTTAGGACTTGGAGTAAGTTACCTCACTGCCCTCTGCCCTGCATGGCTTCTTGTGGGAAATCAGATGTAAATCTAATTGAGACTCTTTTGTGTGCAGGGAAGAGTTGCTCTCCTGCTGTTTTCATGGACTTTGAATGGTTTGATTATGATATGTCTTGGTATGAATCTCTTTCAATTTATCCTGTTTTGAGCTTGTTTAGTTGGTTGGATATGTAGATCTCTGTTTGTTGTCAAGTTTGGGCTGTTTCTTGTCATTATTTCTTCAAACTTTAGTTCTGATCCTATAACTATTTGGCAACTCCCCAGGGAGAAATTTATTTGTATCACGTGAGCTCCCAATCAGGACAAATACAGGCATCCTGGAATCTAAGTGGAATCTTCCAAGGAACATCTCAGACACATAAAATCATTGGTGTGAGGTTCTATGAAAGAGCTCTAGCTTTGTTCTCCTCCCTCTAGTGGGTGCTGGGATATAAGAGGAATGGAGGATATTATTTTTCAAGGCTTACACAGAGTTACAATGATTGGAGCAGAAAATAGGTGGATGGCATTAGGACAAGTTAACATAAAGAAGCTGGCTGCTGTTACCATGATTCAGTCATGCTTTTTTGTTGTTGTTTTAAATGAACACTTTTATGGCTGCATAGTTCACAGCTGGCAGCTCTGGAGTTTTGTGGTGGAGGTCCTCACTCTGTCACTTTGACATTTCTTATTAGTTTTCCTTCCTGAGAAAGAAACAGAAGTTCTTTCATGTCTCAGCTCACGAGTGATCTAAAAGAGGTCTTGGACCATATGAAAATCACACCTGCCCATTAGTTACTAGCTGTGTGATCTATGAGCAGATACTGAATCTCTCTGGGCCTCAGTTTACTCCTGCATAAAATGAGAGTAATATTATTGATACAGGTTGAATGAGTAAATATGTATAAAGTGCTAGGATCAGCACATGAAACACAGTAAGTGCTGTGTAATTACTATTTCAGTAACATTACTATTAAACTGCATGGAAATATGACATCTGGTTAAGAATCATCTTCTAGAGTTAATTTCTCTATCTATAAAGTGCTTCATTAGTATTTGCTGCTGTTATTACCACTATAGGTACTACAAAAAAAAAAAATGATTGATGACAAAAAAATAGATGGATGGATGGATGGAAATACGAATGATAAATAGATAGAAAGATCAATAGAGATATAGATGATAGATATATAGATTCATGGATAGATAGTTATATATGATACATATTAAGATAGATAAATATATTAGATAGACAATATAGATATAGATAGATACATAGAGAATAGATAGAAAGATAAATAGATAAAGGGAAAAATAAATGTGTAGAGATAGGGATAGAATAATTGGTAGATAATTAATACATAAGTAAACAAATATATAGATAAATAAATAAAGAGAATCAAATATATTTATATACATTGGTAGATGATAGATATATAAAGTATAGAAAAATATGAGGAAAGATATAGAGAAATACAAATACATAGATATACAGATAATTAGATAAATAGATAAATCAATAAATAGATAGATGGACAGATAGATAGGTAGATGAAAATTTGATAAATATGTGGGTGGGAGGGTGAGTGGATGGATAGGTAGAAGAATAAATGAATGGAGAGTTCGGCAAATGGATGGACAGAATGATAATGGTTGTATATAATTAAATAGAATATAGATAGATAGATAGATAGATAGATAGATAGATAGATAGATAGATAGATAGTAGATAGATAGATACAGTTAAATGCAGGATAGATATAAAATAAAAAAAGATAGATAGATATATAGACAGATAAATAGATATGTAGACAGATAGATGATGATAGATAGATAGACAAACAGATAGACAGAAAAATGGATAGATACAAAAATAAATACAAAGCAAAATGATAAATAGATAGATGATAAATAGATAGATAGATCCATTGACGATTGGAAGTATTGATTGCAGAAAATGCACGGACACTAAGATTTTCATTGGGAGAGACAGAGAGTCAGATGGTGAAAAAGACAGAGAGATACATACATAGAAAGTTGCATATATTGATTGATAATAACATAGATGATAGGCCAAATAATAATATATCTATCGTTAGGTAGAAAGATTTAAATAGAAAAAACTGAAATCGTAGGTTAAATAAATAGAAAAATAGTAAAATTTAAATATAGAAAACAAAGTAATAGTTACATAGTTAGATAACAATATAGATAGGTAAACAGAGAGAACTTATATGGATAGATAGATAAGAGATAGAATAATAGAGAAATACATATATAGAGAGAAATAGAAAGATAGATAGATATATCGATTGAAATAGATATTGATAGATAAATAAACATAAAAACATAAAGAAAATATCAAATTATATTAGATAGATAAAACTATCATTAAGTTTATAGTCTCTTTTATAAATAAAAATATAGCAGCATACATAAGTGTTAGATAGTTAGAAGGTAGATAGATGATATATTGATAGATGATAGACAGATGATAGATAGATAGATAACAATTATATAGATAAATGAATCATATTGATAGCTAGATATGCAGACATACAAAACACAAAGAGAAAAATAAAACAATATATAGATTAAATATATCTATCATTAGGTAAATTTCTAAATAGTCATGGTTATAAATGAATATATACTAGGATAAATAGGTGTTAGAAAGGTGATACATAGATGATAGATAGATAGGTGATACATAAAGAGATATATTAATAAAAAAGGGAAATAGAAGGATAGATGATAAATTATAAAAAGATCAACAAATTGATAGAAAATAGATATATAAATAGGTAAATAGAGTGATGAATGAATACATACAGAAATAGGCAGATACATACATACATAGATAGTGAGAAAGATAGATCTTGATGACAAGAAAGATAGATGAATATATGTAAGATAGAGAGATCAGATACACAGATAAATGAAAATAGATAAAAAGATGTTATATAGATAAATACCTAGATAGTAGATAGATAAAAAGATAGATAAAAAATAAAAAACATATAGATATATCAATAGATTTATGAAAAGATAAATAAAATCTTTGACAAATAGATAAAGAGAAGATAGATAGATAATGGATGGATAGATGGATGGCTGATAGTTGGATAGTTGGAAGGATAAAATGATAGTTGGAGTAGAAAAATAAATATATAGATAAATAGATAGATAGATAGGTTGATACATTGATAGAGGAATGAATATACACAAAGAGATAAAAACGAATATAAGACCGGTAGATAAAAAGATAGAGAGATAGAAAGATAGATGAACCGATAGACTTATAAAGAGATAATTAAATTGATATAGATAGGTAAATACATACATAGATAGAACACAAAATATATTAATATTAAAAAAAGTGATCAGTGATTTAGAAAAAAATTATTATAATTTGATATATTCCCAGAGAGATTAATAAAGATACTTACAGAAGTCAGATGAATAGATAAATAGATATATGATAGACAGATTATAGATAGATAGATAGATTGATAATGGAGGGATTGAATAGAAATATGAAAAATAAATTGATAAATGAATTTGACATAGATTAATAGAATAATAGATAGTTAGATTATTAAATGCATAAAACATACAAATATTATTAAAGTGACAGTTTTAAAATGATTTATTAATCCTTATGCAATTTAAAAATATTGTTTTATACATTGTTAAATCAATAGATTGTTATAGATAAATAAATTGATATAAATAGAAAAATATATAGACACATGACAAATACACAAATAGATTCATATAATTTAAGTAGGTATATGATAGAAGAATAGATAGATAGATAATTGGATAGATTGATACATAGATAGATAGACAAATATATAAATAAATAAATATATGTATAAAAAGTTAGAAAGATGATAGATAATAGATTATTGATAGATATGTAAATAAATAAATACTTGAAAAGATGGATGGATGAATAAATGATGGATGAATATATAAATAAACAAAAAATGATACATAAAAAGTTAAAAAGATAAACAAATAAATTAATTAAATATAAAAATATAGATAAAGAGACCAATGATAGATACATGATCGAGAGAAAGATAGATAAATAAAAAAATAGACAGAAAAATAAATAGATAAATAGATAAACAGTTAAATAGAGGAAAAATGAATAGAAAGAAATAAACACAGGTATATAGACAAATAGATTATAGATAGATAAATAGATAAATAATGAATGGATGAATTGATATATGAATACTAGATTAATAGATAGATAAATATGACAGACCAATAGAATAATACATAGATATTTAGATACATAGATCATTGAACAGATATTATTAAATAGAGTAACATAATTAAAATAATTTATTAATCATTATGTAAGTTCAAAATATTGTTTTAGCGATACGTTGTAGAATTGATAAATTTTTAAATAAAAGAATTGATATAGATGGAAAAATAAATAGATATATACATGACATAAATAAACACATAGAAAGATAGATAGATGCATGATAGATTGATAGAAATATAGAATCATAGAAGATAGATAAATAAATAGAAATGAGATGAAAGAGAAATAGATTGATGGATGGATAAAAATAGATTGATGATAGATAAATACATAGATAGATAGGTAGAGAGATAGATAAATGATAAACAATGGATAAAAAATAAAAATAAAAAGAAATAAATAGTTATATAGATATGTAGATAAATAGAATATAGACAGATAGAAACAGAACAAATAGAAAAATTTAAAAATAGATGCACAGAAATAAAAATAGAAGAAAGATAGATAGATACATACATAGGGGAAAATAAATGTTAGATAGATGATAGATAGATAAGTAGATAGATGAATACACAAATCAATTAATAGATGGACTAATGGATGAATGAATGGATGGAAAGATGAATGGAAGGATAGATTCATGATAGATAAATACATAGACAGATAAGTAGATAGATAGATAATAGATAGATAGATATTAAGATAGATAGATGAATAGAGAAGCACATAGATAAATAGATAAAAGGATGAATATAGTAATAAAGATATAGACGTATAAATAAATAGGTATTCAATTAAATATTTAGATAGATGATAGAAAGATGATACATTTATAGATAAAAAGATAGATAAAAAGATAGAACACAAATAATTCATAAGATACATAGAAAAAAAGGAGAATCAGTGATTTAGAAATATATAATGATAATTTGATAAATTAAGGATGCATGTTAAAGATACATACAGATCTTAGAAAGATATATAGATGATAGATAGATAATAGATCTATAGATACATAGATGATGGATAGTTAGACTGATAATTACATAATAGATAACTAAGCAGATGATGGATGGATGGTAGGATGGATAGATGGATAGATGAATGGATGGAAAGATGCAGAGATTGGTGAATGGAAACATGGAGAATAAGAGAGTTTAAAAAATACATTAATAGATAGATATAAATATAAATAACTAGTCAGAAATTTATTAAATAACATGAATATTTTTTACAGGTATACAAATGATTAGATAAGTTAAAAATATTGTTTCAGAAAGATACTTTGTTGAATTGATATATAGAATGTTATGGACAGATATATTAATATACATTGACAGAGATAAAGAGATAGAAAATTCATATAGAGATAGAGAGATAAATGGTTAGAAATAGAAATGACTAGATGTTGATAGAAAAATTGATAGAGATAGACAGATAGAAAGACAAATATATAGAGATAGTTGAATTGATAGATAGACTGACATACGATAAATAAAAATATAGATAACAAGATAGATATATAGATAGTTAGATGATAGATAAATAGATAGATAAATGATTCCTATATAGATAAATAGAAAGTGAACACAAATATAAAGATACAGATACAAAAAGAAAGATAAGTGACTTAGAAATATATGATGATAATTTGATATATTAACAGATTTATAAAGATATTTACAAAATTTAGATACAAAGATAGATGGATAAATAAAAGATAAATAAATAGTCACATAAACAGATAAAAGATAAATAGATAGATGGATAAATAGATTGAGACATACATAGATGTTAGTAAAGAGATAGATATATAGACAGATACATGAACGGATACATAGAGAGAATAAAAAAGAGAGAGATACATGATAGATAGATAGATAGATGGATAGATAGAGTGATTGATAAAAAGTACCTGGATAATAGACAAATAAATTGATAGATTGATACATAAAGAGACAGACCTACAGAAGACTTAAAACAAATCAAACTTCATATACAATGATATCATAAGGTATCATAAGGTATATTGAAAAATAGTCTCGTTATTCATAAACATAGTAAAATAAATAGGTGTTATATAGATAGATAAATAGCTAGATGATAGATAGATCGACAGAGAGATAGCTATATTGTAGATGGATAGTAAGATAGATATATAAATGATAGAAAGACTGATAAAGATAGATGGAAAGATAGAAAAACAGATTAATATCTATCTCTCATCTGACAGAAAGACAGATAGATTGATATTTTGATATATAGATATATTAAATTAATAATGATAGATAGATAAAGAGATAAATAAATACTTTGATAGATCGATAGACAGAAATCCAGAGCAACTAAAGAAAATCAAACACTAAATAAATAGATATATCGATCATTAAGTTATGTGAATAATAGTCTTGGTCATAAATAGATACATAGTAGACTACTCAGATATTAGATAGGTAGATAGATAAATACAAAGATAGTTAAAACAATAAATAAATACAAAAAAATGGTCACAAAGATAATGATAGATAGATAAAAAGATAGATAATTTCATAAACATACATAGATAAATAAATACATATATTTATATAGAAAATAAATACATGATAGAGAAATAGAAAGTTAGATAGACAGGTAGATAATGATAGATAGATACATACATAAATATATAGATACATAGATACATAGATGAATACATACGTACAAAATACATAGAGTGATAGATACATAGGTAGATAAAGAGATAGATGACAGATAGATAGATAGATAAATGGATGAATGGATTAATAGATACTACGGTAATACTGATGAATAAATGTGAATTAGATACTCAATTAGGTAAATCAGATACATATTGATTGTTAGGCGAAAACATAAATTGATAATTAGAAACTTTGTTTTTTGGATGGAAAAAATGAAAAGATTAGCTTGGATGGATATATAGATAGATAGATAAACAGATAGATATATTGATTGAAACTAGATTGGAAGATAAATAGAATGAGAGAGATAATGACATATATATAGAAAGACAGATACCAAATAGACAGATATAAATTAGATTGGAAGATAGATATAGATAGATAGAGACACAAGATAAATTTTTAGAGACACAAAAATTAGACAATAGTTATAAAGTAATACTAACATTCTTTACATGGATATATAATTTATTAGGTAAAGTTTTAAAAGTTTCATTATAGAGAGATACTTTGTTGAATAGATAAAAACATAGTTGTAGATAGTTAAATAAATATATAGATATATTGTTAGATAGATAGATAAATAAATATATAGATAGAAAGAGAGATAGGTGGATAGACAGATACATACATACATAAGTAGATAAATATGTCAATTATTAAATAGATACATTCATAGATAAAAAGAAAGCTAGATAAATAGAGCAAAAATAGATATATAGATCTGGATATAGAAAGACAATTAGACAGATATTTCTTTAAAAACCAGACACTTAGTACATAGATATATCAATCGTTAGATAAATTTAAAAAATGTTCTATAGAGAGATACATTGTAAAATAGAAAAAGTGTTATTGATGGATGTATTGATATAGATAGATAAATGGAAGGATAGATAAATAGATAAATAGATATATAGAAGATACATATATACAGAGATAGATGATAATTAGATATATATCTTGATAGATAAATGGACAAATAGACAAACAAAAAAAGTCAAATAATATATAAATAGATGAAAAATCATTAGATAAAATGAATAAGCCTTTATAAAAATATATACATAGTGAGATATATAGATATTAGATAGGTAAATAGGTAGATAGATATATAGAGAGATATATATAGGCAAAATAACACATATTTAGAAACAATACATAGATAATAGAGAAATAGTAAAAAAATAGATATGTAACAGTTAGATAGATAAATAGACACATTTATAGATAAATAATGACATATACATAGATAGAAAAGAGAAAAAATAGATGATTGATAGATTGCAAAGGGAGAAATAGATATTAAGAAAAAATAAATAGAAAAATAGATAATTAGAGGAATAATGACATATATAAGATAGTTATGTAGATAAATGAAGAAAAAGATAGATGATAGATTGGTAAAATGACAGATATTTGGACATAAACAGAGAGATAGATATAGAAAAATACAAATATTATTTACATAGATATATTAATTGTTAGATTAATTTAAAAAATATTTTTAATAAAGAGATACACTATATGATGGATAAGTAGTTATAAATAAAGGAATTGATATAAATAGATGATAGATAGATTGATAGAGAGATAAATAGATAAAAAGTTTTACAGATAAACAAAGACATAAAGAAGACAAAGTGAAAATCAAATGTTATATACATATATATCTATTGTTAGTTAAACTGAAAAATAGTTTTGGATATAAAAAAATGCATAATAGAATATATAATTTTTCATAGTTAAATGAATAGATAGATATTAGATAGATGAATAGATAGATGGATCAATGGATAAATAGATGCTACAGTAATATTGTTGAATAGATGAAAATCGAATAGGTAGTAAAATCAAATATATGCTGATCGTTAAGAAGAAAGAGATTGACACTTCCAAAGTTTATTCATTGGAAAAAATAATTTAAAAAAGATATAATACTTAGATAAATATATTAATAGATAAGTAGATAATAGATCAATTCATCGACAGGTAGAGAGGGAGATAAACACAGATACATAGGTCAACAGACATAGATAGAAGGATAGACAGATAAAGAAATATTAAGACATAAACAATTACACAACTGGTTTAAAAAAGACTAACATTCTGTACATAGATATATTCTAGTTAGGTAAATTTTCAAAAATTGTATTAGAAAGAGTTACATTGTAAAATAGATAAAGACATGTTATAGATAAATTAACTGATATAGATAGATAAATAGATAGGTGGTTTGATAAAAACGGATACATAGAGATATGAAAAATGGATACAAAGAAAGATAAGTAGATAGAAAGATAGATGATAGATAGATAGATAGATAGATAGATAGATAGATAGATGACAGATAGATAAATAGAAAATTGATGAGTGGATAGATGGATGGGAAGATGGATGGATGTACGGAAGGATGGATATATAGATAGATATAATAGGTTGATGATAGGTACATAGATAAATAGGCATTAGATAGATAGATACATAGATAGATAGATAAATAGATAAACATAAGATAGATACATAGATAATGGGTAGATAAATGCTTAGATAAATACATAAATAGAATGAAGAAAGATAAATATAAGTATGGATTGATAGATATTAGAGTAATATTTTTTATTAGATGTTATTCAACTATATAGTCAGTTAAAATCAGATAAATACTGATCGTTTGGCAGAAAGATAGTTTGATAATTAGATTTATTCAGTGCATTGAAATTAAGAAAAGATTAGAATACTTAGATAAATAGATAGATAGATAATAGACGGATACTTGGATTGATAGATAAATAAAAAATAAATAAATACATAGATGGAGAGTAGTTAGAAAGATAGATAGACATACAAACAGAGAAATAGTAAATAAAAAATGTATATAGAGATTTATCTATTGTTAGATAAAATGAAAAATAATTACGGTTAAAAATAGATATATAGTGAGATAGATAGGTGTTAGGTAGATATACAGAGATAGAAAGATAATAGATGAAAGATGATAGGTAGTAGACACATTGATAGAATGATGACAGAATATAAAAATGTAGATAAATAGAAAGATTGATGGATTTATATATAGATACATTAAATATATACTCATAGATAAATATATAGATATATGATAATTAGATAGGTGAATCGATAGACTCATATATAGGGAAATAAAAATAAAGATAAAATTAAACGTTACATATATATATAAATATATTTACGTTTAATGAATTAAAGTCTTGTTTAAAGGTATATACATAGTAGTATGTAAAGATATTAGAAAGTTAAATAGGTACATAGATAAATATATAAATAATAGATATTTAAAAGAATAAATAGATGATAAAGAAAAGTCAAAATATATATACATAATAGGTAGATATAGACACAAAGACAGAAAGATCAATAGATACACAAAAAATGACATAAACATAGATCGATGAATAGAAACCCAGAAACACAGATAATTGATTGATAGTAGATGAAGATATACATAGACATTTAAAAATAATGAGCGGATAATAAAAAAATAGACAAAAACTAGATTAATAGAAAAAGGAATAATTACACATACATAGATTAATAGATAAATACATAGAAATATAAATAGATAGATATTGAGATATATAAACAATCACAAAGATAGTTGTAAAGAAAAAAATTTGTACATAGATATATCAATCGATAAGTAAATTAAAAAAGATTGCATTATAAAGAATATATTGATGAATAGATATGTAGGTACTTATATATAGATTTATATAGTAGATGATAAATACATAAATAAATACATATATAGATACATAGAGAGGTACATATATAAATTAGATATGTAGAGAGATAGATATTTAGATAGACAGATGATAGATAGATAGAGAAATAGATACATAGATACATAGACAAAAAGATAGATAAATTGATAGATAAAAAAGATAGATAATAGAGAAATAGATGATAGATAAATAGAGAGATAGATAAGAAAAGATAGAACCATGAATAGATAGATGTATAGATGAGTGGATGGAAGGAGGATGGATGAATCGATGGATGCATGGATGGATAAATGAATGGATGGGTGGTTGAAGAAATGTATAGAAATAAATAAAATTATGGAAGGGTGTATGGATGGATGGTTAGAATGTTAGATAGATAGATAGATAGATAGATAGATAGATAGATAGATAGATAAATAGATAGATAGATACACAGATAATAGAGGATAGAAAGATAGATACACAGATAGAGATAAATAGAAATGTAATAGATGATAAATATATAATAGAGAGATGAATAATAAATAGAAATAAAGAGATAATTAAATATGTGTATAGATAGGTTTATAGACAGAATGTAAATAAATACTAAGTTACTTAAAGAGAATGATGAGTGATTTTGAAAACGATAATGATTTTTTGATATATTACCAGATAGATTAATGCTATATAAAGAAGTAAAAAAGAGAGATAGATAAACTATAGATAGATATTTAGATACATAGATAGATGATGGATTGATGAATGTATGGATACATATATAAATAATAGGTAGATGACATATATGAGATAGACTGATATATAAAATAACAGAGATTTAGATATTTAATACATAGAAAACTAGACAGATATTAATAAATAAACATTTTCACGTTTTATAAATCATTAGGTAATTTCTAAAATATTGATTAGATATACGTTCTTGAATCTTTGATAGATTTTATAAATAAATCGATTGATACAGATAGATACATAAATAAATAGATCGATGATAGATAGATTAAAGATAGAATCATGTATATGAAAATAGATAGCTATATGAGAGATAGATGATAGAAATATAGATAGATATATAAAGAGACATATATACACAAATATTTAGAAAATTAAAAGATATAGATAGATGATAGATGGCAGATAGAAAGATAGATAGATAGATGATAGATAGATGATAGATAGATGGATAGATTTATAATAGATAAATAACAAGACAAATGAATGGATAAATAGGTAGATGATGACAGGTAAGTAGATAGATAGATAAAATCACATATATTTATAAAGATATGGAGATGATAGATAAATTAATAGATAAATATATAGGTAGATAGATGATAGAAAGATAGATGATAGATCAAAAATGGAAATCTAGATAGATATATAGAGAGACAGATGTATACATGAAAACTTAGAATGACTATAGATATAAATACATAGATTAATAGATAAATAAATAGATAATAGAGACATAAAAAATGGATAGATGGATAAATGGATGGATGATCAATAGATTGAATAACTAAATAGAAGAATAACTAAATAGATTATGATACATAGATAGATAGATAGATGATAGATGATAGGTAGATACGAAGAAGGATATATCAATAACATGTAAGAAAGGTGAATGTAGATAAGATAGAATTATAGACATAAAGATTGATAAATAAATGGAGAGAAGGATAGATGGAAGGTAGATGAAAAGACGTTATATAGATAGAAAGAAAAATAAATAAATTAATAAATAAAAAATAGATTATAGATGAACATGTAAATAGATACATAGATACAAACATAAATACATAAATAGAATCATAGAAAGATAGGAGATGATAGATAGATATATTTATAGATTATAGATACACAAATAGAGAGATAGATATGAAATGATAGATAGATGATAGATAGATAGATAGATAGATAGATAGATAGATAGATAGATAGATAGATAGAGGGAGAGGAGGGAGGGGGAGGAAGGGAGGGAGGGATGGATGGTTGAAGGATGGTTAAATGGATTGATGAATTGATGGATCAATGAATGGATGGAATAATAGATAGATTAGATGAAAGATGATCGACCGATCGATAGATAGATGGTAGATAATATAGGATAGAGCAATGGATACATAGATAGATAGGTAAGTAGATACATACATACATACATACATACATACATACATACATACATACATGGATGAATGGAGAAATGGATTGCTGAAAATGGACAGACTTTAAGACTTAAATAAAAACAGACAGAGAGTCAGCTAGACTAACAGATAGACAGATAGATATATAGAAAGATGTATATATTGAATCATCAAAAGATGGCAGACTAATTAAGAGATACAGCTATAGTTAGGTAGAAAAAGATATAAATCTCAAAGAGTCAGGTCTATCGTCAAATAAATAGAACAATACTAAAAATTATAGATAGTTAAATACATAACAGTTACATAGATAAGTAGATAATAAGATAAATGGATAGAACATAGATAAATGAGACATAGAATAATAGATAAATAGGTGTATAAATAAAAATATATATAGATAGATAAAATGAAATATATAAATAGATAAAATAAAAATATAAATAGATAGATAAAATGAAATAAATAAATATACAAAACGAAGAAAAATCAAAAGATATATACATAGATATATTGTTGTTATTTAAATATAAAAGTAGTCATGGTTCTAAATAAACATTAGGATACATAGAGGTTATATAGATAATGAGATTATAGATATAGATAAACAGATAGATAGAAGATAGATAAGAGATAGTAAATAATGACAGATGAATAGATAAATAAATACATAATTAAAAAGCTATATAGATAAATAAATACATAGATAGATAAATAGATAATTTCATAAATATATAGATAGATGAATAGACAGATATTTACATGAATGAAAGGAAGGATGAAGTACAAAGAAAAATTGACAATAAGGCTTACATAAGGACAGACAGAGAGTAAGATCCACAAACAAATCGACAGATAGATACATAGAAAGATGCATGTATTGATGAATAGATAGGTAGATGACTGGCCAAATGACACAAAGGAAGACAGAAGGACAGATAGTTAAAAATATAGAATCATATAGATAAATAGATGATGGATAGATAGATAGATAAAAAGTGATGGATAATAAATGGATAGAGATATAAACAGATAACTAGATCCATAAATAGAAAGATAGAACACAAATAAATAGTAAGATATAAAGAGAATAATCAGTGATTACAAATACATAATGATAATTTGATATAATAAGAGATAGATTAATAGATACATACAGAAGTTAGATATATAGATACACAAGTGGGTAGATGATGGTTGGATAAAAAAATGGAAAAATGAATGGATTGTTGGAAAAGTAGAATAATATGTAGATGGATTAAATAGATAAAAAGACATGATAGACACATGATAGATAAATAGAGAGATAGAAAAATAGAGATATAAATATGTGATACCTTGATAGATTAATAGAGTTTTTTAAACAGACAATTATACAGATATTTATTAAATGAAACTAACATTTTTACATGATTTATCAATGTTAGGTAAGTAAAATATTTTGTTTTAAAGAAAAACCTTGTTGAATCAAGAGATCTTATATGTATATACAAATTTATATATATAGATAAATAAATAGAAAAACAGATGATAGAAAAATAGAGAAACAGATGGCTAAACAGAGAGATGAAAAAATGTTATATAGGGAATTACATAGATAGATGATAGATAGACAGACAGAAAGACAGATATATAGATAGATAGATAGAAAGAAGACATACATAGAGTAAAAAATGACACAAACAATAGGTAGATAGATAGATAGATAGATAGATACATACATACATACATACATACATTCATACATACATACATACATACATACATACATACATACATACATAGATAAACAGAGAGACAGGTAGTTTATAGTTTATAGATAGATAGACTGAAGGATTGATATTTAGATAAATGGAATCGTTGATTTAAAATAGATAAATAGACATATTGATTGATAGATTGATAGATAAATAGATGATAAATTTATAGACTGATAGATACATAGATTGATAGATAAATAGATTGGTAAAAAATAGATACAAAAGTAGAAAGATTAATATAAATGTGGAAAGGAAGATAAATAGATAGATACTTATATAAATACATAAAAGTATAGATGAAAAGAATGACGAATAGTTGGTGGATGGTAGGAAGATGGATGTATGAATAAATTAGTGGACAGTTGAATTGATGGATATAGATGATGGATAGAAAAAATAGATCAATGATGTATACAAATATAGATAAATATATAAATAAATGATAGATAAATACATAGATTGATAGATAAATGATTGATAGAATGATAAATGAATAAATAGATAATTAGATAGATAAATGGAAAGACAGAAAATAAATAAATACTAACATACATAAAGAAAAAGTACGATTATTGATTTAAAAATATAAAAAATGAATGTGATATATTGAGAGATAGATTAATAAAGATAGCATAGTAGTTAGATGGATAGATAAATGCATAGTTAATGGTTGGATGGATGGATGAATGGATTGATATAATTATAGAGAGATGTATTAGATGGATAAATAGATGATAGATAAACAAATAGAAAGATACATAGATAGATACATTCATATATGATACATATGTAGATATATGATATATAGAATAATAAATAGATAAATATAGAAGAATGAATAAATGGAGATATAGACAGATAAACATAGATATATAGATAGATAAGTAGACCGATAGAACACTAATAATTAGTAAGCTACATAGACAAAAAACGCTCAGTGATTTACATATAATATGCTAATTTGTTATAGTGAGATAGATTAATAAAGATACATTCAGAATTAGATGATAGATACATAGATAAATAGATAGATGAATAAATAATAAATAGATGTATGGATTATGGATGGATGGTTTCATGGACGGACAGATAAATTGAAAGAAAGATAAATAGATAAATAAATAGACATGAGGTAGGAGATACATAGAATAACCATTTGTTAGATATTTAGAAACATACAATTAGACATATTGATTAAAGAAAACTTACATTTGTCACATGATTTATTAATAATTAGGTAAGTTAAAATATTGATTTGCAGAAAAACACGAATTGATACATAAATTATTATAGACAGAGTGAAATAGATAAATAATTAAATAGACAGATAATGGATAAATAGTTGGATAGATAGATAAATGTTTAGATATATGTATAGATGTTTGATATATGATTATATAAATAGATACAAAGATGATAGAAATATAAATAGATAGATAAATAGTAAATGGATAAATAAATGGATAGAGATATAGACAGGTATATATCATAGATAAAACATAGATCATAGAGATAAATACAAAATTAGAACAAAAGGAAAAATAAGATACATAAACTATAACAATCAGAGATTTACATATATATAATAATAATTGATGTACTATGAGATACATCAATAAGATACACACAGAATTTAGATGGATAGATACATCTATAGATAGATGATGTTTAGAGGGACAGATGGACAATGGATGGATGGATAAATAAATGGCTTGATCAATGGATGGCTGAAAACAATAACAGACAGATTGATAGATATCTAGATAGATGGATAAATCAATGCATAGAAACATGGATGAATGGATGATAATAGAAAGACAGATAGATGGACAGATAGATAAATAAAGAGATAGATACATAAAAAGATAAATAGAAAAACAAATAGAGATTATAGATAGATAGACATAAACAGATAAATAAAACAGATATATAAACAGATAGAAAAATAGATGATGGATAGATACATACATAGATACATAGATAGATGACATATGGAAAAATAGAAAATGGATAGATAGGTAGATCAAAAAATTATACATAGAAGCACAGTTAAAAAGAAGATAGATAAAGATAGGTAAATGATACATAAAGAGATAGATACATAAAACCCAATAAATTACAAATACCAACAATGATTTTAAAATATATAATGATAATTTGATATATTAATAAATAGAATAATAAAGATATATACAAAAGATAAATAGATGACAAAGAGATAGAGTTATATATAGGTAGAAAGACACATAAATCCTTAGAAAAACATATTAATAAATAAAAGTTAGAAAGATAGATGATATACAGATGATAGAGAGTAGATGATAGATAACAAATAGTGAAATGAATAATTAATACAGATATAAAGAAATAGCTATATACAGAGATAAAACACAAATAAATAGTAACATACATAAAGACTACCATGAGTGATTTGGAAAACGATAATGATAATTTGATATATTAAAAGACAGAATAATTACATAAAGAAGTAAGAATGATAGATTGATAGATTATAAATAGATAGATAGACGAAAGAGAGATAAATAGATAGATAGATGATAGATAAATATATCGATGATGGATTGATGAATGGTTCGGTGAATATATGAATAGGAGATAGATACATGATATGTATGAAATACACTGATACATAGAATAAGAGATTTAGATATTTAAAACATAGACCATTAAAATGACATGATTAAATAAATAAACATTTTTCACGTTTTATCAATCGTTAACTAAGTTGAAAAACATATTTTAGAAATACATTATTGAATCGATATATAAATTTTATAGATAAATAAATCGATATAAATAGATAAATAAATAGATTGAAGAAAGATTGATAGAATCATATATATGTAAATAGGTAGGTGATTGATAGATGATAGATAAAAATATAGATAGATATATGAACAGACAATTATATATATAAGTAGACAGTTGAAAGATAGATAGACATATGACAGGTAGATTTGTAATATAGATAAGTAAAAAACTAAATGGCTGGATAGTTGGATTGATGAATCGATCAATCAATAGATCGATGCATTGAAAAATAAATAGATAATGACAGACATTTAGATAGACAGAAAGATAGATTGATAGATAGATAGATAGATAGATATATCAATAAGGAAAAAGGAAGGTGAATATATGTAAGGTAGAGATAGATTATAGATAATAGATAGATACAAAGATAGATGATAAATACATAATAGATAGATACATAGATTAATAGATGGATCAATGTAAGATTCATGAAAGTATGTTATATAGATATATAAATAAATTGATAAATTCATATAATTAGATGATTGATATTTATACAGATAAATAGATACGTAGATAACAAGAAGGGTAAATAAATAGATAAATAAATGTGTGGATGGGTGATGGATGAATAAGTAGATAGATGACTATATATAAATAGATGATAGAAGACAGATAGATAGATAAATAAGTAGATAGATACATAGATAGATATACATATATATATACATACATAAATAGATACAAAGATAAAGACATAGATAGATAAATAGAGAGATGTATAAAAGATTACTTAACTAATATTGAGAGATGGTAATTATATAGATAATTTGTTAGTTAAAATGGGATCTATGTAGATAGATACTTCGATATATAGAAAGTTAGATCATTGGAAAGATACTAGGTAAAAGAGTATGACAGATACATAAATAAACAGGTACATAGATAGATGATAGATACATAGATAAATAGATAGGTAGATCAATGAATAAATTCATAAAGATATAAAGAAATATTTGAAAAATAGATAGAAATATAGATGAATAGATAGATAACTGAATAAATAGATACAGATATAAAGACATAATTAAATATAGATAGATAGATAGATAGACTAATGGAAAGATAAATACATGTATCAGTAGACAGGTAGATAAATAAATAGATAAGCAGGTAAGTTCAAAAATATTGTTTTAGAGATACTTTGTTGAATCAATGGTTAAACTTTTCATGGATAAAAATATTGATATAGATAAATAAATAGATAGATGATTGATAGATAAATAGAATCATATATATTTAAATAGGTAGATAATAGATGAATAGATACATAGAAAGACATATAAAGAGATACATATGTACATAAATAGAAAGATGATAGGTATAGATAAATAGATGATAGATAGATGATACATAAATAAAAATATATGAAAAGATAGATAATTGAATGAAATGATGGATGAATGGATGGATGGACAGAAAGATAATACATAGAAAAATAAAACGATACATAAATAAATAGATGATATATAGGAAAACAGATAAATAGCAACACCAATATATAGATAATTAATTGAAAGACAGATAAATACACAGATAGATAGAAAAATAGGCAAAGAGATGAATAGAGAAATATGGAAAAATATAGAGGGATGAATGATGGATAAAAAATCACAGATAAAAATATATACAGATAGGTAGATAGATGATAGATAGATAGAAAGAAGGATATAGATATACAAATAGATATATGAATGACAAGAAAGATAGATAAATATCTGTAATATAGGTATATAGGTAAAAAGATACATAAAGATAGATGAAAAATGATATGTAGAAAAATATATAGATATATAAGTAAATAGATTGATAAAATATAGATAACCATAGATAGAGAAATAAATAGATGAATAGATATACAGACAATTTTACACGTAGATTGATGATAGATAGATAGGTAGAGACGGTAGATGATAGATAGATACATACATAGATAAAGAAAGAAAAAGATAGAACACAAAGAAAGAGTAAGTTAGATAGACAAAGAGAACAATCAGTGATTTATAAATATATAATGATAATTTCATATATTAAAAGACATTAGTAAAGATACATAAGGAGGTTAGATAAGGACACAGTTATATAGATAAAAACACAAATAGGTAGACACATAGAGAGATAGATAGATAGTTATATTAATAAACAATAGATAGATAAATTATAGGAAGATGAATAAATAAATAGAAGTAAAACAGATAAATCGAAAAAGAGATAACTAGATCGATAAAAGATAGATAAATTTAAACACAAATAAATGGGAAGATACACAGACAAAAAGAACGAGGAGGTATTTATAAATACATAATTATAATTATGTATTTTAAGAGATAGTTAAAAAATGTACATATAGAAGTTACACACAAAGAGAGATAAATTGAGATGTTGGGAGTCGAGCTAACTTGGCGAGCTCTGAGATAAGTGGCACTAAACTATTTTAAGCATTCGATATTTTTCAAGAAGGAAGCTTGATTGCGGAGCAGAGAGTACTGTGCTTCATTGTTCTGCAAGATGTGTGACTTGGCTGACCTTGGGTTTTGACTGCTGTATATACTCAACGAAGCTATAAGTAATGTGTTCTAAATAAACTCGGGGCTGCAGTATTCACTGCACACCCTCCCGACTCTATCTCTTGTCTCTGTCTTTTCTTTAATCCTCACTCCTCCTCTCAGGTACTGTTCACCTCAGCCGGCTGGCTCTGGCATTGAAAGATGAATTAATAGATAGTTAATTATGGAATACATAATCAATTACACAAATATATATAAAGCTAACATTTTTATACCTGATGTATAATCTTAAGGCAAGTATAAAATATTGTTTCATAGAGATACACTGTGGAATCAATAGATAGGTACTTATAGACAGATAAATTGATATTGATAGGTAAATAGATAAATAGAGTGATAGAGAGAGAGACAGAAAGACAGATAAATAGATAGATATCTAGATAGATATTATAATTAATATATAAAAAGATA
>NW_006440625.1:134037-134386 GCF_000325575.1 Pteropus alecto
AAAGATAAATAGATGGACAGATAAATGAATAGATAAATAGAATCATGGAAGATAGAAAGATGATAGAATGATGATAGATGATAGATAAAAGATAGATAGATAGATAAATAGATACATACATAGATAGATACATAGATAGAGAAATGGATGAATGGATAAATGCATATATGGATGGATGCTTGGAGAGATGGATGGATGAATGGATAGAATTATAAAATTGGTGTAGATGAAAAGATAGATAGTTAATACATAGATAAATATCTAGATAAATATAAAGATTCATAGATATTAAAAAATAAATAAATACATACAGATATAGACAGAAATTTCATAGAAAGATAGATGATGC
>NW_006440625.1:136310-147365 GCF_000325575.1 Pteropus alecto
TAGAAAGATTACAAATAGGTGATAGATAATAGATAGTTAAAAAAATAAAGGAATGAATGAAAACATAAAGATATAAAAATAAATTAATAGATATATTGACAGAGAGCGAAAAGATGGAATACAAATAAATATATAGATACAAAAGACATAATCAGGGATTTATTAATGATATAATAATAATTTAACATATTCACAGATATTTAAATAAAGACAGAGAAATACAGATAAATACATACATAAATATATTATTAATGAATATATAGACAGTAAATACATAGAAAGATATATTAATAGATAGACATATAAGTAAACAGATAAATACAGAAATAAAGAAAAATTAGATAGACATATCAAAAGATGGAAAGAAAATAAATGATAGATAGATTGGTAGATGAATGCATAGATGAATGGATGGGTAAAAGGATGAATTGAAAAATGGATAAATAAATAAATGACAGATAGATAAATATATAGATAAAAACTTAGAGAGAATAATACATATATTTATATAGGTAGGTAGATGATAGATGGTTAGATACATAGTTATAAACATAAATAGATATAACAAAGATAAGAACGGTAGGTGAATAAATGTAAGATAAAATGATACATAAATAGATAGACAGATGAAAATACATGAATAGATGTTATAGAGATTAGATAGATAGATATATAGATAGATAGATAGATGATACAGAGATGATGAATTGATGAGGGGATGAATGGATATATTAATAGATTGATACAAGATATATATGAGATACAATTATATATAGAATAATAGAGATTTAGATATTTAATATATAGACTACTAAAAAAACAGTAATAAATAATGGAACATTTATACATGCTTTATCAATCATTATGTAAGTTCAAAAACATTGTTTTAGATATACATTGTTGAATCGTAGATTGATAAATAGATACTTGAATAGAGAGTTAGATATATGATATATAATAAGATAGATAAACATAAAGATAGATGATAGATAAATATATAGATAGATTCAGATATATTGAAATAGATTTGTAAATGATAGATGGATGGAGATAATACTGATAGATAAATAGATAGATTAATAGATAGAGAGATAGAGAGATACATTGCTACACAGATAAATGTATAGAAACATAGATAAAAATTTGATACATAGGAAGGTGGGTGAGAATGAATCATTATATGGACAGATGAATGGAGAGTGGAATAGATGATTGGAAAGAGTAATAATAGAGTAAATAAATAGATGGTTAAAAGATGATACATAGATAAGTGAAAGTATGAGTAAATATATAAAAATATAAACAAATATTTGATAGATGAAAAAATAGATAAGGATAGATACATACACACATACATACATACATAGAAAAATGAATACATAAGTAGGGATATAAAAATATAATTGAATGCAAGTATGAATAAATAAATTAATAAATAGATAGATACCTACAAATAAGAGTAAGATATACGAATACAACGATCAGTAGTTACACAAAGCTACTGAAAACTTGATATATTAAGTGATTGATTAATAGATACATATAAAAGTTGATAGATAAAATGATAGAAAATGATAGAGAGAGAGATATATACATTGGTAGATAAACAAATACAAAACTAAAGATAAATAAATAGATACATACAGAAATCGATACAAAAGTAGATACATAGATAAATAAAAACACTGAAGATAGAAAAAAACATAGAAAGATGGATAGACAGATACATCATAGATAGAAACATAGTTTGACAGAAAGATATATAGATAAATAGATAAAGATAAATAGATAAATAGAATAATAGCTGACAGATAGGTAATAGATACATATAAAATAAATGAAAAAATATATACATTTTTTTGAATAGATATATAGAATCTTTGACAGATAAATAGATCCATTATAAGTAGGTTTATAAAAGTTGGTAGATATATAAATAGATGGATGGTTAGATGGATGAATGGACGGATGGATTAGATGGATGGATGGATGGATGAAATAATAGACACATGGAAAATGGAAAAATAGATAGATGATAAATAAAAACTTAAATAAAAAGACACGTGAATAAATAGTAAGAAATATGGGATATATAATGATACATAAATATATAGAAAAATAATATAGAGGTGGAAAGATAGATGATAGATGATAGATAACTACATAACGGAATGAATAAACGGCTAGAGATATAGACAGATAGAGAATTGATAGATAGAAAGATAGATAGATAGATAGCTATGTACATACATACAGAAATACATACATACATATATAGAAACACAGAGACATGATAGATATGTACTTGAATGGAGGGATGGATGGATGGACGGATGAATAAATAGATGAATACATAGTAGGATAAATACGCGTTTGACAGATAAAGAGAAGATACGTAAATAGACGATAGATAGATGATAGGTAGATGACATATAGATAGATAGATACATAAATAGAAAGATAGATAGTTATGAAATACATTAATAAACAGATTAATAGTTAGAAAGTTGGGAACACAAATAATTAGAAGGATATTTATTAAAGTACCATTTTTTACATGATTTATCAATCATTAGGTAAGTTAAAATTATTTGAAAAAATACATTGTTGAGAGATATATCATTGTAGATGAATTGCTATAGATAGATGAATAAATAAACAAATTATAAATAGATGATAGCTAGATAGATAATGGCTAAAAAGATGCATCTATAAATGTTAATAAAGAAAAAATTTATAGAGACAGACAGATAAACAGACAGAAGGACAGACAAAAAGACAAACAGATAGATAGATAGATAGTGGGATAAATAGAGATATAAAGATATAATTCAATTGATATATAGATAGATACATACATAGAGAAAGAACAAAAAAATGGGAAGAAACAGAAACCCAATGATCAGTGATTTAAAATAAAAGGATAATTTAATATATTTTCAGATAAATTAATAAAGATATATACAGAAGTTGAATACATTAATAGATAGAGAATGATAGATGATAGAGAGAGAGACATATAGATGAAGGATGGATGGATGGAGATATAAATAATAGATTGATAGATAAATTTAACCAACTGATAGAAAAAATAGTTATTTTAGATACATAGACCTTTATACAGATATTATTAAATAAAGTGAAATTTTTTATATGATTTATTAAAAATTATGTAAGTTTAAAAATATTGCTTTAAAGATACATGGTTGATGATAGATTGTTAGTGATAGATTTTGATGGAAAAATATATAAATAGATACATGACATATAGATATATAAATAGATAGAATCATATAATTTAAATAGATAGGTAGATGATAGAAAGATGGATAGATTGATAGATAAATAGGTGGATAGATAGATACATAGATCGACATATGAATAAATAGATATATACATAGATAGTTAGAAATATGATAAATAGATAATATATAGATAGATTATTGATAGATATATAAATACATAAATACTTGAAAACATGGATGGATGAATGAAATGATAGATGAATAGATGGAGGGACAAATACATGATACGTAAATAAATTAAAAGGTAGTTAAATAATTAAATAAAATGTAGAAAGATAGACCGATAGATCGACAGATGATCGATAGAAATATAGAGAGATAGATAGATTGATTCATAGAAAGATAGATACAAAGAAAAAATAGAGAAATAGAAAAATATATAGTTAATTAGAGGAAAGAAAGAGTAGAGGGAGATAAACACAGGTAAATAGCGAAAAAGATGATAGAAATATAGAAAGATAGAAAGATAAAGAAATAGATAATGCATAAATGAATGAATAAAATAAAATATATTAAATATTTAGATACATAGACCATTATACAGATATTATTAAATAATGTAACATTTAAAAAATGATTTATTGATCATTTTATATTCTCCTAAATATTGTATTACAAATAGATTGTTGAATTCATAGTTATATTGTTAAACAAACTGATGTAGATAAAAAAATAAATATATATATACATGACAGATAGATACATAGATAAATAAACAAATAGAGAAAAATTCAGAAAGACCAAAAAATTAAGAGATAGATAATTAAATAAATAGATAAAAATGTAGAATCATAGATGATAGATAAATATATCATGATAGATGATAGATAGAATGGTAGATAGAAAGATAAACAGAGAGAAACATAGAAAAATTGGTGGATAGATGGATGGATGGATAAATGGATAGATGGATGATTGGATGGATGGACGGATGGATGAATGGATGGATGGATGGATGGATGAGTGGATGTGTGGATGGACTGATTATTGGGTGGATGATAGATAAATACATAGACAGATAGATAGCTAGATAGCTAGATAGATAGTGATAGATAGAAAGATAGATAAATACATAGATAAAGAGATAGATAGGTGAATAATCAATTTCATAGATAAATAGATAAAGGAATGAATCAAGTAATAAAGATATAAACAGATAAATAGGCAATTATATATATAGTTAGATAAATAGATAAATACATGATAGATTAATAGAAAGATGGTCCATTGATAAATATAAATATGGAACAAAAATAACTCATAAGATACATAGAGAAAGAAAATAATCTCTGTTAGAAATATATAATAATAATGTGATGTATTAAGATAGATTAATAAAGATACATACAGATCTTAGAGACATAAATAGATGATAGATAATAGATAGATACATAAATGATGATAGCTAGATTGATACATACACGATAGATAAATAAACATGTTGGATGGATGGTTGGATGGATGGATGGATGTTTGGATAGATTGATGGATGGAAATATGAAGCATAAGTAGATTGATAAATATGAGAGATTGAGATATAGATTAATAAATAATTATATCTTAATATAGATAGAAAATGAGTCAGATATTTGTAAAATAAAATTAACATTTTTACATGATATATAAATCATTAGCTAAATTAAAATATTGTTTCAGAAAGATACTTTGGTGAATCGATAGGTTGTTATAGATAGATATATTAATATACATAGAGATATAAGATATATAAATTCATATAGAGATAGATAAATAATTAGAAATATCAATGAAGAGATGTTGATACAGAAATAGATTGAGAGACAGACAAAGAGGGAGAAAGATAGAAAGAGAAATACATAAAATCATAGGTGATAGATTGACATATATAGATTGATACATACAAAAATAGAAAGATACATACATACATACATATATAAATACATAGTAGACTTGAAATCTGTTAAATAGATAGAAAGATAGAAAGATAGATAAATAAACATGTTGGATGGATGGTTGGATGGATGGCATCCAGCCTGTGTCATTAGTATAAACCAGGCTTTCAGTTTCACCCCAGGAGACAGCTCGTAAGAGCGGGGGTTTAGGTATATAGGCCCAATAGGTCGATTGAACATGAGTGGGTCGCACCTGGCAGGTAACCACCGCCAACATGGCTAGAAAGAGAGATGCAGGGGTACGAGGCTGCCTAGTCTGGGTCAAGATATTTTCAGCTTCTTGAGTCATCTTCTTCAACTGTCCCCAGGTTGGGGGGTTCGCCCATCGAGTTCCCATGGTGAAGGTCCGGCTCTGAAGGTTCAATTCGTGGAACTCCTTCAGGAAGTCGTCCTTTCGATTTCGTTTGGCCATATCGTTGCTTCAACCGACGCGTGGGTAACCACTCACAGGCAGCTCCTGTAGAGACATAAGCATATCCTCGACCCCATTGTAATATCCCACTGGTAACCAATGTCCCTGTAGATTTTGATAGAACATGGGCTCAGGCTGATGACAAGAAACGGGAGGCAGAGAGAAATGAATGAGCGCGGCCGATTGGTCCAGCACTTGCCATTGATTTAAAAATTTAAAGTAAAAAGAACTCTTAATAATTGTCTTTGTGGGGTTTCATACCCTTCTCTCCCTTTTTGTTTTTGTAACTGCAATTTCAATGTGCGATATGCTCGCTCAATGATACCTTGTCCTTGACTATTAAAGGGAATCCCAGTAATGTGTTGAATTTGATATGGTTGTAACAAGTTGTATAGTTTTATAGAAGTGTATGCAGGGGCATTATCTGTCTTTATAGTCTTAGGGATACCCATAACGGCAAAACAGGAAAGTAAATGTGTAATTACAGAGTCAGCCTTTTCTGAGGTTAGGGCAGAGGCCCATTGGAAATGTGAGTTCGTGTCAACGGTATTGTGTAGATACTTGAGATGGCCGAAGGCAGGAAATTGAGTGACATCCATTTGCCAGATATGATTGGCAGCTATACCCCGGGGATTGCATCCTGGGGCCAAAGTCCGAAGATTAAGAGCTGCGCATTGGGGACAATTTCGGGGTATAGATCGAGCTTGCTTTTGAGTGAGTAAGAAACATTTCTGAAGTCCCAAAGCATTAGTATGATGAAAGGCATGTTCTTCTTGAGCTTGTTGAATGTTTCCAATCAATAAAGTGTCGATTGTTTAATTTCCTTTAGATAAAGGTCCTGGCAACCCAGAATGGGAACGGATGTGAGTTATGAATACAGAAAGGGAACGTGCAGATAAAATTTGAGCCATTGGCTGAAATAAAACTTGGAGTGGTTCCTGGGCCTGTAATGGCAAAGTTACTTGGGGTAAATGAATAATAGTGAACACGGCATATTGAGAATCACTGACAATATTTAGGGGTATTTTAGGCCAATCTTGCAAAATGAGAAGTGTAGTGAAAAGCTCACCTTGCTGTACAGACTTCCAGGGGGACACTTCAACCCTGTGTGCATTAACACTCCAATATCCAGCCTTACCATTGCTGGAGGCATCGGTGAAAAAAGTTGGACCTTGGACAGGATCAGATGCAATGGGAGTATGTGGTAATAACTTATGTGTTTTCAAGAATGCAAATAGCTTTGACCGGGGGTAGTGGTTATCAAACTGGCCAACAAAATTGGCACAGGCTATCTGCCACTGTTCATTAAATTCAAGACATTGTTGGATATCCTTTTTGCTCAATTGGGTAATAATTTGAGTAGGATCATAGCCACAGAGCTGATGACAATGGTATCACCCTTTGATGATAAGATAAGCCAGTTTATTTTGCTTATTGGCTAAAAAAAGCCATTCAATCACAGAACTAATTTGGCCTATTGCTGCTGATGGTGAATGAGGTGTATGAAATAAATAGAGTAGAAGGGGTTGGTTCCAATCAATTTGCTGCAAAAAAGCATCAGAAATGCACTCTTCCACAAATTGTAATTCTTTTTCTGCCTCTGGAGTCAATTCCCTTGGACTGTCTAAGGCTGAATTGCCTTCTAAGATGGAAAATAAATGCTCTAGGCTATAAGTTGGGATCCTAAAGTTGGTCATAGCCAATTAATATCTCCCAGTAACTCTGGAAATCATTAAGAGATTTAAGAGCATCTCATCGAATTTTCAATTTTGGGGGTCAAATTTGAGTTTGGGCTACTTGAAAGCCTAAATAATTAATAGGGAGGTCAGTTTGTACCTTCTCAGGAGCGATGCAAAGCCCATATTTGGTCAATTGGCATTGGAGTTGTGCAAATACCATATCCCTCTGTTCAGGGGTCTCCTCAGCCAAGGGAATGTCATCCATGTAATGATATAAGATGATCTTTGGATGATGCTTATGGAGTAGTTCTAAAGCCCGATTTACAAATTCTTGACACATAGTAGGACTGTTAAGCATGCCTTGGGGCAAGACCCGCCATTGATACCATTCAGTGGGTCTTTCATTGTTATATTCAGGAATAGTGAATGCAAACTTTTCCTTGTCTCCCTCAACTAAGGGGATGGTAAAAAAAACAATCCTTGAGATTGATGATTAATATTGACCAGCTTTGGGGCACCATAGCTGGGGATGGTAGACCAGGCTGTAATGGCCCCATAGGCTTAATACATTTATTGATTTCTCTTAGATCTATAAGGAATCTCCATTTTCTTTTTGATTACAAATACTGGAGAATTCCATGATGAAACCGAGGGCTCAATATGTCCTGCATTCAATTGTTCCTTGACTAACACTTTAAAAACGTCGAGCTTCTCCCTGGGTAATGGACACTGCTCTATGCAAACTGGAGTTTGGCTAGTCCACTCCAAAGGCAAGGCTCGAGGAGATTCAAGAGCAGTGGCTACCCATTTAAAAGCCTAGCCTCAAAAGGGTTAAATTTCATACTTAAGGAGACAGACTTGGAATTGTCAAAAAGGCCCCAAACTGGTGCATTAAGTCCCTTCCCCAGAGATTGACTGCGATATCTACAATATAATAGGTGACTTGGGCCTGCTGTCTTTCTGGGCCTTGACATGGTAGTGGGTAGGAACTCTGTAATACAGAGCTGGCCTGTCCTAGACTGGATAAGATGGTGTCTACTACATATGAAGGCCATTCGGAAGGCCATTCGGAAGGCCATTGAGCCTTACAGATAATAGAAACATCCACCCCAGTGTCCACCAGCCCCTCAAATGGCCTTCCATTAATAATCATTGTTAAGGCAGGACATTGATCATTTATTAGCGTTTCCCAAAACACCTTTTTCCCAGTACTCTCAAAGCCTCCTTCTTTAACAGTAGCACGGGCTGGGAAAGTAACATGCTTCAATAATAATAGTTGAGCAACACACTCCCCTGCGTGGACAATCATTGTTTGATCTACTTTAGCCATAATTAGTAATTCCCCTTTATAATCCTCATCAATTACTCCAATTTGAATATGAAGTCCTCTCATGGTGGAGCTACTTCTTCCAATGATTAACCCCACTGTCCCTTTTGTTTTAGTATTGGCCCATATACTCCGGTGGATAACTTGTAAATTCCTCCAACAGGTAAAAGGGTGTAAGTTCTAGCAAGACACAAATCAGCTGCAGCACTGCAGCACAAATCAGTGGCGGCACTGAGATCACTAACCTTTAGGAGATGCTCAGTTGATGACTGACTCCATTGCTCACAGGAAACTGAAGTGACCCCGCATTGTTGTTTGTTGGGGCCCAGGGTCGAGGCAACCTCTGCGCGTTTCCCGAAAGTGGGGTGGGTAAGCGATTTCCGTTCTTATCTGTCTTAGATCTACATTCATTGGTCCAGTGCTTCCCACGCCCTCATCTCCTGCACAAGCCAAGAGCTTGTTTTCCTCGCCCTGTTGATCCACCTTGTCCTTTCCTACAGTCCTTTCGCATATGACCAGATTTGCCGCAATTAAAGCAGGTAGGCTTAGCGGCAGTTCTCTTCTGAATAGCCCTGGCCAGTAATAGACAGCATGATAAGCAGCACCCCCAACACCGGCGCAAGCCCTGATATATTCATCCAACGATGCTCCTCCTGCTTTTAGGGCCGTAAGATTTTCTGACAATCTGGATTCGCATTCTCAAAAGCAAGAGATTGCAGTAAAATAGATGCCACCTCTGATGCTCCCAATCCTCGGTTGACGGCATCCTTAAGCCGAGATAAGAAATCAGTATAGGGCTCGGTAGGCCCTTGGACTGTCTTTATAAAAGATGGGGCTGATTTTCCAGATATCAATCTTCGTCCATATTTTTAAGAATATTGTTTAAGTTTGGTTTAGAGCCAAATCAAACAGCCCCGTCTGCGCAGCCAAAGTTGTGTATGCGCCAGTGCCCACTACTCATCCTCTGTGGACCCAGGTGGTTGCCGTAGGGCATTCTGCCGAGCCTGGATGCAGGCTTCCTCCCACCACCAACTCTTTAAGTTGGAGCCATTGTGATCCTTCCAATACTGTCTTTCCCAGATTTTCCCAATCAATGGGTATTAGTAGATTTTCTGCAGAGTAGGCATCTAACAGTCCTCTAACAAAAGGAGATTGTGGACCATAATTCTGCACAGCCTGCTTTATCTCTTCGAGCATTTTATATTATAACGCCTGGTAGTGAACGTTATGCCCTCCTTGTGGATATTGCGTGTTGGGAGCAAAAGTTTGGCGAGTAATAGGGAACAGAGAAAAACCCTCCCCCTTAGACTTGCCCCCCATCGGGTGATCATCAAAGTCAGGTGGCAAAGGGAAATCATCATCGCCTCAACCATTCCACAGCAGAGGAACGGCGAAAGACGTCCCAGGCCGGGGATCAGGCGGAGACGGAGGAGGGGGTAAGGCAACTGGGTAGGCCACCGGATACGGTGGAGCTGACCGGGCAGCAGGGGAAAAACGGAACAGCAAAGCTTTTAAGTGATCTGTCAACTCTTGGAGATTGCCCTCTTTATTCCCGCTTTCAAAGTTTTGATTCTCAACTTTCCTCCCTTCCTCCGCCTGGGAGGACACTTCATCGTAGTTTCCTCAGGTGTTGCTTCCTCTCCTCTCTCAGACTCTGTCTCCAACAACATCAAGGCCTGGGTAATAGCACTGCATAATGACCACAATTTTAAATTTATAGTTTTCCCTTGCTGATGAGCGTTGCGCAGCGCCTTAATAACTTGTTGCCAAGCCTTATAATTCAGCTGTACTTGTTGAAACTGAAACCAGTAATAGATATTCTTAATATGTGAAGATAATCTAGTAATCCGTTTCTGCTTGGTTTCCACCCGTCTACAGTGCAGAAAAGCCCCATGATTAGTTTACGATACTCCCGCTCTACGGATGAAGAATTTCCCATTTTTGCCAGATGTCCTTCTGTCGGCCATCGCTTACCGAAGAGATTCCGCTCTGGTTCTCTCCACACCGTTGTGCCCCACGTTGGGCGCCGCTTGTTGCGGTTCCTGTGAATTGGGTGGGAGAGAATGAACACAAAAGACACACAGACACAGACAGGGTAAAAGACTGCAGCCCTGAGAGCTGTCAGCGTTTTATTTTTAAAGGCTGGTATTTGGCTCATGTCCTTTCCCACATCCTTATCTCGATCTTAACCTCCCCGTTTACTGAATATCCTTGTTTCTCTGAGAACTTGTTCTGCTTGTTCCTGAGGAAGGTCAGTGCGTGCATCTGACTCTTCAGCCCCTTCCTGTGTGCAGAGAGGGGGCGCCTTGGCTTGCGTGCAACACCTAAGGCAAATACCCAAGATCAGCATAGTCAAGTTCTCGGGAGTGGCGGTGTCCGGCTCACTCCCTTTGGCCGCGGT
>NW_006440625.1:147852-160956 GCF_000325575.1 Pteropus alecto
CGATGCTCCCGCTCTACGGATGAAGAATTTCCCATTTTTGCCAGATGTCCTTCTGTCGGCCATCGCTTACCGAAGAGATTCCGCTCTGGTTCTCTCCACACCGTTGTGCCCCACGTTGGGCGCCGCTTGTTGCGGTTCCTGTGAATTGGGTGGGAGAGAATGAACACAAAAGACACACAGACACAGACAGGGTAAAAGACTGCAGCCCTGAGAGCTGTCAGCGTTTTATTTTTAAAGGCTGGTATTTGGCTCATGTCCTTTCCCACATTCTTATCTCGATCTTAACCTCCTGGTTTATGTTTCCTCCCTCAGTACTGAATATTCTTGTTTATCTGAGAAGTTGTTCTGCTTGTTCCTGAGGAAGGTCAGTGCATGCATCTGACTCTTCAGCGCCTTCCTGTGTGCCGGGTGGGGCGCCTTGGCTTGAGTGCAACGCCTAAGGCAAATACCCAAGATAAGCATAGACAAGTTCTCGGGAGTGGCGGTATCCGCTCATTTCCTTTGGCCGATGTTTCCATGCGTGCCAAGTTCTTCCCAGCAGATGTATCCACGCTTGCCAGGGAACAAGGATTCTCAGCACTTTAACTTCTTCATTAACTCCAGGTAGATATATATATATGGTTTGCTGCATGGATGGATGGATGGATGGATGGATGGATGGAAGAATGGATAGATGGATGGGTGGAATGAATGATAAATAGATTAGATAAATAGATAGATTGTAGATAAATACATAGAAAGATGATAGATAGATACGAAAATAGATCGATGTAAAAAAATTTATAGATTGGTAAATAAAAAGTTAAATAAATAAATACATAGGAAGAAAATAGAAATACACAAAACTTAGATATATTGATATTTAGGTAGACAACTAGACAAATATTTATTTTAAAAACACCCTGACATTCTTTTCATACATATATATCAAACATTAGGTAAATTAAAAACAATTGTGCTAATTAGTAAAACAAATAGATAGTTTTTGATAGAAGAATTGATATAGATAGATAAAAAGTAAATAGAAAGATAGAAGGAAAGATTTATCTGTAAATAGAAAGATAGATGGGTAGAGTAATAGATAATGGATTGAAAAGCAGAAAGATAAAAAAAAGACATGATTATCAAATCGAGAAATACATACATAAATAACATAAGTACATAGACAAATAAATAAAAGTATTTTACATGATTTCTCAATCATTAGGTAAGTTAAAAATATTGTTTCAGATAGTTAAGTGATGCAATAGATGTTATATATATGTATCGCTAGGTCAATAAAAAAATTGTGTAATAAAGAGATACGCTGTGGAATAGATAGATACATAGAAAAATAGATTCATTGTTTGATATGTAGAAAGATTTGATAGAAAATGATTTGATATGTAGAAAGATTTGAAAGAAAAATACATATATAGATGAAATGATGAATGATAGATAGAAAAATAGAAAAATGGATTCATTGATATGTAGAAATATTTGATAGAAAATGATTTGATATGTAGAAAGATTTGATAGAAAAATACATATGTAGATGAAATGATGAATGATAGATAAAAAATGAATGGGTAATAAATTGATATATAAAAAAGATATATTGATCGATATAGACAGATATACAAAATACAAAGAGAAAATCAAATAATATCAAATGATAGAACATATTGAGATTTAGTTTTTATTTAAATAAATATATAGAAAAATATGTAGTTCTTAAATACATAGAAGATAGATAATTGATAAAAGATAAATAGCAAACTAAGTACATACATGGATAGATAAAGAGATAACTGGATATAGATAATTGGATTAACAGTAGATATCAATTTAGAAACAATAAATAGATGATGGCTCAATGAACGGAAATATAAATGATAGATGATAGATGATGATGATAGATAGATAGATGATAGATAGGTACATGTAAATAGATAGATGATATATAGATATATAGATAAATAGAAAGATAAATGAATAGATGATACATACATACATACATACATACATACCTACCTAAATAGATACACAGATAGAGACGTAGATAGATAAGTAGAGAGATGTATAAAGAGATACTGTAGTAATATTGTGAGATGGTAATTATAAAGATAGTTTGTTAGTTAAAATGAAATCTTTGTTGATAGTACGCAAAACGATAGTTTGATATATACAAAATTAGATATTGGAAATATAATAAAAAAATGGGTATGACAGATACATAAATAAATAGGTACATAGATTGATAGATGATAGAGAGATACATAGATAGATAGATGATAGATGAATAAATAAATGCTTAAATGAAATCTGAGGGTTTGTAGGAGTTGTCCCCCAAATCATTCACCCCTTCCTCCTCAGTAACAGAAGCCTGCTTGAATTATAAAGACATAATTAAATATACATGAATAGATAAATAGATAAATAGACTGATGGACAGAAATATAAACAGATGTATAAATAGACTGATAGATTAATAGATAGGTAGGTAAGTTCAAAAATATTGTTTTACAGATAGTTGTCAAATGGATGATTAGACTTTTCAAAAATAAAAATATTGATATAGATAAGTAAATAGATGATTGATAGATAAATTGATAGAATCACATGTATTTAAGTAGACAGGTAGATGATAGATGGATAGATGCATAGACAGATATATAGACATATAAAGAGATATATGTACACATAAATAGATAGATATAGATAAATAAATGACAGACAGATGATATATAAAAAAATAAAAAACTATAAGAAAAGATGGATAAATGATTGAAATGGGAGAATGGGTGAATGGACAGAAAGATGATAGATAGAAAAATAAAATGATACATAAATAAATAGATGAAATATAGAAAAATAGATAAATACCTACAGCAATATATAAGTAAATGAAAGACAGATAAATACATACATAGGTAGGTAAATAGGCAAATAGATAAATAAATAGATAAATATAAAAAAATAACAAGGGATGAATGATGGATAAGGAAAATACAGCTAAAAATATATACAGAAAGATACATAGATGATTGATAGATACATATAGGTAGATAGATACATACATACATAAATACATAGGTACATAGATACATACATAGGTTCATAGATACATAGATACATAGATAGATGCAAAGATGAATAGATAGAGAAATACACAGATAGATATATGAATGACAAGAAAGATAGATAAATAAGATACATAAGGAGATTACATACGAACAAGTCGTATAGGTAAATGCATACATAGATAGACACATAGACAGATTAGTTAGACAGATAGATAGTGTTATATAGATAAATAATAGATACATCAATATATAGGAAGATGAATGAATAAATAGAAGTAAAACAGATAAATCGAAAAAGAGATAATGAAATCAATAAAAGAGAGATAAATAAATTTAAACACGAATAAATGGTAAGATACATAGACAAAGAGAACGAGCAGTGATTTATATATAATAATAATTATTTATTTTAAGTGATAGTTAAAAATCATACATACAGAAGTTACATACAGAGAAAGCTAAATTGATAGATGAATTAATAGATTATTAAATATAGAACACATAGACAATTACACAAATATATATAAAGTTAACATTTTGATATATGATCTATGAATCTTAAGGAAATATAAAATATTTTTTCAAAGAGATATACCGTGGAATCAATAGATAGGTACTTAGAGAGATAAATTGATATAGATAGGTAAATAGATATATAGAGAGATAGAGAGACAGAAAGTAGATAGATGATAGAAAGATAGATATTACAACTAATGTAAATAAAAAGATAGATATGAAGATGATAGGTAGATAGATAGATGATGATAGACACATAGATAGATGATAGATAGATAAAAAGAGAGAAGGACAAATGGATAAATTAATGGATAGGTTAATGAAACGGTGTAGATAGATAGATAGATGATAGATAGGTTGACATATAGATACATAGATACATAGCAGAATGATTAACTGTATAGATATAGATGTAAAAATAGATTCTTAGACAAATAGATCAATCAATCGATAGATTGAAAGAAAGATTGAACAGTAATACACACTTATATACATATACAGAATATGTACTGATTTAAAAAATGTAATAATATCTTGAAATATTAAGATATAGATAAATAAACAGACAGGGAGTTTAGAGAGAAAAATAAATAATGATAGAATATAGATTGAATGACAGAAAAACAGAATGGTAGATAAATATATAGATAGATAACATACATATTGATTGATAGATACAAATACATATAAACAGAAACAGAATAACATTCATACATACATAAATATATGTTTCATTATGTGAACTAAAATTGTGTTGGTTTTAAATAAAAAAATAGTAGTTTAAATTGGTGTTAGATACAGAGAAAATGATAGATAGATGATACATAGATAGATAGATAGATAGATAGATAGATAGATGATAGTCAAATAGACAGATAAGGGATGGATAAATGGATACAGAGATAGACTAGTAAATAGATTAATATGTACATTGATAGGTAGATTAAAAAAAGAACTCAAATAAATAGTAACATAGAAAATAAAATGATAAGTGATATAAAATATATTAAGATAATTTAAACATATTAAGACAGATTAATAAATAAATACAAATGTTATTTATACAGATATACACAGATCAAAATATGATAACATGATGGATGGATTAATGTATAGATGGATAGATGTATAGATGTATAGGATGATACATAATTTTATTAGATTAATGAAGGATAGATAGATAAATAGAAGATACATGACTAATAAGATAAATAGCTTTGTGCTACTAAGTAGATAAATAGAGAATAGATAGATAGACAGATAAATATATACATAAATGATAGATAGATAAATAGATAGATATAAAGATGGATGGATGAATGGATGGATAAATGGATGGATAGATAAATGAATGGATGGATGGATGCATGCATACATGAATGCATGCAATCATGTATAGTTTCAATGATGAATAGATAGGTGATAAAAATAGAAACAGATCGATTATAAATAGAAAGATACATAAATATGATAGAGAGATGAGAGAAAACAGATAGATAGATAGTAGATAGATAGCTGATGATAGAAAGACAGACAGACAGACAGACAAAAACACAAAGAATTAGATAGATAAATAGAATATAGATAGCTACATAGATAGACAAATAGATAAATAGTTAGATTGATAGATGATGGATACAAAATGAATATATATGGATACATGATTGAGAGATAAATACATACAAATAGAAACATACATAGATGGATATATAGATGATAGATAAACAGTAGATAGATATAGAGAGAGATGAATAGATAAACCAATATATATTGTAAGATACATAGAAAAGAGATCATTCTGTGACAATGCAATATATAAAGATGACTTGATATATTAATAGATAGATTAATAAAGATATGTAGAGACATTAAATAGTTGATATATGGATAGATATATAGGAAGATAGAAAAGTAGACATATAAATACATGGATTCATTAATATATATTAAAATAAAGACATAGAAAGATAATAGAAGATGATATGTAGATAAATAAAATGATAGATGATAGATAGCTAGCTAGCTAGATAGATGATAGATAGATAGATAGATAGATAGATAGATAGATAGATAGATAGATGATAGATAGATGATAGAAAGATAGAAAGTAAGATAGATGTATGCAGGATGGATTGATTGATGGAATGATGCAAAAATGGATGGATGGAAGAATGGATGGATGGGTAGATGGATGGATGGTTGATTTTCCATCCATAGAAGAATGGATAGAAAATAGAGGCATGGATGGCTTGGTAAGTAGATAGGAGATAAAAAAATATATTGAAACTTAATATTTAGATAGATGAAAATTTATAGATAAATATAAATACAAAGATAAATATAGACACATCACATATAGAAAGATAGATAAATATATCCATGATAATTACATATACAGATATATAGAGGATAGAAAACTATATAAAGACATGAACAAATGGAGAGATATATAAACAGATAAATGGAAATATAGATACATTCAAACATAGATAGATATATAGATGAATACATAGATGATAGATACATAGATAGATGATAGATAGATAAAGATAGATAAAATTTGTTAATGTGATAGATATCTAAAAAGATAGACGATAGATAAATAGATCGATAAATAGATAAATGAATAGTTATATAGCATCATGGCAGATAGATAAATAGATCATAGAATGATGATAGATAATAGATAGAAAGATAGATGATAGATAGATAGATAGATAGATAGATAGATAGATAGATAGATAGATAAATGGATAAAAGGATAAATGCAGATTTGGATGGAAATGTGGTCAGATAGATGGATGAATGGATGGAATGATAAAAATGGTGTGATAAAAAGATAAGTAGGTAAATACATAGATAAATACCTAGATAAATATAAAGATTTATAGGTATTAGGAAGGATAAATAAATACAGACATAAATAGAAAGATTGAAAAATAGAGAGATAGATGATACGTAGATAGATAAATAAATAGAAATGTAAAGATGTAGTTAAATCTATATATACATAGATAGATAAGTACATAGAACACAGAAATATAATAAGATACATAGAAAAAGATCAGTGATTTAAAAAAGAATAATGATAATTTGATATATCAAGAGATAGAGAAATAATGATATATACAAAAGTTGTTAGATATATATAAATAGATGATAGATTATGAATAGATAGATCTACAAATAGATACAGTAATAGATACAGAAATGATGTTTGGGTAAATGTATATATTAATAATAGATTGATGGAGTCATAAATATGAGGTACACTGATAGAATAATAGTTCGATATTTAGATATACAGACAGCTATGCAGATATTAATAAAAAAGTAACCTTTTAAAAATGAGTTATTAATCATTTAATGTAAGTTCATTAATGTAATTAAAGTAATGTAATGTAATGAGATAATGTAAGTTCATTAATACTGTTTTAGAGATACATTGTTTAATTGACACATAGTTTGTTATAGATAAATAAATTCATATAGATATATAAGTAAGTAGATGGATACATGACAGATAGACATATAGAAAGATAAATGGATGGAAAGATAGTTGTATTGTTATCAGAAAGAGATAGGTGATAAATAAATAGATAATAAAATAGATAAATAGAAAAAGAGATATAGAAACATAGATACATATGTAGATAAATATATGTTAGGTTGATAGATTAATAAATAGATATTTAAATACATACACAATTAGACAGATATTTATTAAATAAAGTTAATGTATCTTACATGATTTCTCAATCACTATGTAAATAAAAAATATTGTTTCAGAGAGTTATTTACGTGACACAATAGATTTTATAGATATATAAATTTCTGTTGAAAAATAAATAAAAGAAACATACATGTAAATAGACAGAGATAGATAAATGGTTAGAAAGATAGACGAATAAATGTTAGATAGAGAAATAAATAAAGAGATAGATAAACGAATAGATAAACAGGCAACAAACAAACACAAAGATAGACAGATGAAAATATGAATCTTATGTGACAGATAAATAGATAAATAAATACAAAATAATAGATGATAGATAGATGATAGATAGATAGATATACATACATACATACATAAATAGGTAGAAGATAGATGATAGATGATACACAAATAGATAGATAAAAAAAGAAAAGATGTATACATAAATAGATAGTACATAGATTAAAGAGAGATAAATAATAAATGACAGATTGCTAGATTAATAGATAGATGAATAGATAAATAGAATCTTTGACAGATACATAGATGATAGATAGATAAATAGATAGATGAATGGATGGCTTATAGTTGGATAGATAGAAGGATAAAATGATGATAGATGGTCTAGAAAAATAGATATATAGATAACAAATAGATACATAGATTGATATATTGATAGATGAACGGATATATACATGAAGATATACACATATATGTGATAGGTATATAAAAAGATAAATAGAAAGATAGAGCGATAGATAGTTACATAAATGAATAAATAAAAATATAAAGAGATAATTAAATTGATATATAGATAAAAAAGTACATCAATAAATAGATACATAGATAAATACAAAGAAAGATAGATGCATAAATAGATACCTAGATACATAGAAACATAGATGATACATAAAAACATAAAAAGATGAAAAGATAGACTATGGATAAAAGAGACTGATATAGACACGTAGAGAGATAGATAAAGAGAAGATAAATGAATAAATAAATAGAGAAATAGATGATAGATACAAAATAGATGAAAAATAGAGAGCATTAAGATAAATAAATAGATATGTATATAACTTTAACAGGTAGATGGATAGATATACAGCTTTATAGATACTGGGGAATAGATAAAGGAGAGAATGGATAAATGTATAAATTTATTGATACATGAAAATATATAGAAAAGGTAGATCAACAAATATAAATAAAACATTAGATAATAGCTATATGGAAAAATAGCTGGACACAAGATACACATAAACATAGATAAATATAAAGGAAGATGATATATAAGGACATAAATAGATAGATGATAGATAGATATATGTTGAAAAATGGATAGAGATAGACAGACATGATAAATAGATGATAGATAGATGGATATAAAGATCTAGATACACAGAATAAAATATATTTACATCGACAAATAGATCATAGATACATTCATGTAAGAACACATAGATACATAGATAGATAACTGATTGATAGATAAATAGATGAGAGACAGATAGATACAAAGATAAATAAATAGATATATAAACAAGTAGAAAAGTAGATAGTTAGATGAATAAATAGGCAAATGACACAAGGATAAAAAGATATATATAGAAAAGATGATAATATATAGATGATATATAGAAAGATGATATATAGAAAAACTCTTAAAGAAAGAGATAAAGAGATCAAAATAATTAGTTAATAGATAAAAAGGAGATAAATCAAAAGATACATAAAATATTTCACACATAGATCATAAAGGAGAAAGTTAGATAGATAAGGAGATAGATATATCGATAATGGATAGTGGAAAGATGGATGAATGGATATGCAGATGATAAATACATACATAGATCAATCAATGATAATAGAGAAATATATACATGGATAGAAATATACATGATATATAGAAAGATGGATAAATAAAAGATAGGTGTTGTAGAAAAGGATAAATAAATTCGTGGATGACAGATAGGTACTTTGATAGAAACATAAGTAGAAAAAGGGATGCTAAATTTATAGATATAATCAGATAAATATACAATGGATATGTAGTTAAATATATATAGAGAATCATGTATATTTATATAGATGGGTAGATGACAGATCAAGGCATAGATAGAAAGATGGATGGATAGATGGCAAAATACATGCATAGAAAAATAGACATACAAATAGATAGGAATATACATAAATAGTTACAAAGATGATACACAGATAGATAGATATAGGTGATAAATAGATAAATTGCTAAATAGATAAATAAATAGAGAGATAGAAACATTCATATTTAAATAGATATGTAGATGATACATAGATGGATAGATAGAGAGATGAATATGCACATAAAGATATAAATCATTATTTAAAAGATAGAAAAAAGAAAAAATAGATCGATACATAGATAGAAAAAAGGATGATGAAATGATGGATGAATGAATGGATAGTTCGATAGATCAATGTATTTATGGATGGATAAATAGTTTAGATAGATAAGTAGGTAGATAGATCGGAAAATCGATCGATAGATCAATCGATAGAAAGATAGAAGGATGATAAATAAAATGACATAAAGAAGGATATGTCAATGACAAGAGAAAAGATAAATATACATAAAAGAGATAGACAGATGGACAGCTAGATAGATGATAGATAAAAAGATAGATAGTGAAAAAATAGAATTATGCATGGACAGACGCATGTCTGCATGAATGAATGGATGGAAGAATTAATGTATGGACGGATAAGTGAATTGAAAGATGGATTAGTGGATTTATGGATAAAATGATAAACAGATATATTGATAGATAGATGATGATGATAGATGATAGAAAGATCAACAGATAACAGATAGATAGATAGACAGATGATACATACATAGATAGTTATAGATGACAGATAATAAATCGATGAGATTAATAATGATATAAAAAGTTCAATAGGTATATAAAAAGATATCTATAAAAATAGATACAATATAAATAGTAAGATACATAAAGAAATCGATGAGTGATTTTGAAAATGATAATGATAATTTTTTAAAATAAGCGATGGATTGATAAATATACATAAAGAAGTAAGAAAAATAGAAAGACAGTAAGATTATAGATAGGTAGATAAATGGATAGATAGATAAATAGATGAATTGATAAATAGATGGATGGATATATTAATAATACAAAGATACATATATGAGAGAGAAATATATAAAGAATAACAGAGATTTAGATATTTAATATAAAGACTACTAGAAAAATATTAATAAATAATGAAACAATTTTACATGCTTTATCGATCATTAGGTAAGTTCAAAATCATTGTTTTAGATATATATTGTTGAATCGTAGATAAATTTTATGAATAAAAGCATTGATATAGAGATACTTAAACCGGTCGATGATAAATAGACAGAATCATGTACATTTAAATAAAGAGGAGGATGATAAATAGATTGATAGACACATACATGTTGATAGACAGATGAAAAAATAAAAACATAGGTAGATATAGAAAGAGACAGATATATACATAAATAGTTGCCAAGATGATAGATAGAAGATAGACAGATTGATAGATATATAAACAGATACAAGGATACATAAATAGATACATATGTACACATATAGTTAGAAGGATGATACATAGATAAAAGATAAATGATAGATAATAAATAAATGAAGGAATGATTAAATAGATATATAGAGAGATAAATAAATATACAAATAGATACATAGGTAGATAGATACATATATAAATACATAGATATAAGGATAAATAGATAGGTAGAAAGATGGATAGAAAAATGGATAGATAAAGAGAAATAAAGTAAGGAACAGGAAGAAAATGATCAGTAATTTACAAACAGATGATGATCATTCAATATATTAAAAAATAAATTGATTAAAATATATAAACAATTAAAAATTAATAAATGGGTAGAGAGACAGAAAATAATAAATAAATATATAGATAGATTTATGGATAGATAGATAGATAGATGATAGAAAAATAAATAGATACATAAATAGAAAGCTGATAGAGAGATGGACAAATAGATACATAGGTGGTGCATAGATGGACGAATCAATGCGCGGATGGTTGGATACATGGATGGATTGATGAATGAATAAATAAATAAATGAAGACTAGATGGTTACATAAATGAATTAATGGATGTTCAGATGATGGATTGATGGAGTAATAACTACATAGGTTAGATAGATGATAGATAATAGTGTGATATATACATAAGTATATAGATAGTATTACATTGGTAGATAGATAGAAAGATAGATAGAGAGATAAATAGATAGATACATAGATAGATAAATGAAGGTAAGAATAAATATCTAAAAACATAAACAAATATTTGAAAGATTAATGATAGATAAGAATAGATACATACATACATACAAACATACAAACGTACAAAAATGAATACATAAGTATATATATATTCATATACATATGAATACATAAGTAGATATAATTAAATGCACATATGAATAAATAAATTAATAGATAGACACAAATAAATATTAAGATACATGAATACGATGATCAGTAGTTGCTCAAAGATAATGATAATTTAATATATTAAGTGATAGATTAACAGATATATACAAAACTTGATAGATAAAAAGATAGATAATGATAGATAGATAAATACATAGATAGATAAACAAATCAATAGATACACAGATAAATAAGTAGATACACACAGAAATCGCTAAAAAAGTAGATACATAGATAAATAAAAACACCAATGATAGATAAAACATGGAAAGATGGATAGACAGATAGATCATAGATAAAAACATAGCGCGACAGAATATATAGATAGATAAATGAAGATGGATAAAAAATAGAAAAATACGTGACCGAGAGATAGATACATTTAAATAATAGAAAAATAGAAAATATATACATGAATAGATAAATAAAACCTTTGACAGATAAATAGATCAGTGAAAGATAGATTTATAGATAGTTGGTATATATATGAAGAGAAGGATGGATAGATGGATGGATGAATGGATGGATGGATGGATGGAATAATGGACAGTTGAAAAATAGAAAGATTGATCGACAGATGATAAATAAAAATTTAGATAAATAGATTTGTGAATAAATAGATATATAGTATATATAATGATACATAAATATATAGAAAAATAATATACATGTGGAAAGATAGATAGATAGATGACAGATAAGTAGATAGAGAGATAACTACCTAAAGGAATGAAAAATGGCTAGAGATATAGACAGATAAATAGAGAGATGATAGATAAATAGATAAAAAGATAGAGAGATACATACAGATATTAATACATACATACACACATAGAAACACAGAGACATGATAGAAATGTACTTGAATAGAGGGTAGAGAATGGATGGATGAATAAATAGATGAATACAGTAGGATAAATATGCATTAGATAAAGAGAAGATAGTTAAACAGACGATAGATGATAGGTAGATGTCAGATAGGTAGATAGATACATAAATACAAACATAGGTAGTTATGAAATAACTTCATGGATCAATTAACAGAAAGTTAGAAACACAGACAGACGGATATTTATTAAATAAAACTACCATTTTTTAAATGATTATCAATCATTAGGTAAGATAAAAAAATTATTTGAAAAAATACATTGTTGACTCGAAAGATATATAATTATAGATAAATTGATATAGAAAGATGAATAAATAAATAGTTTAATAGTTTATGATAGATAGTTGGCAAAAAGATACATATAGAAATGTTAATAAAGAAATAGAGACAGAAAGAAAGAC
>NW_006440625.1:160970-188378 GCF_000325575.1 Pteropus alecto
AGAAAGACAAAGATAGACAGATAGTTAGATAGTGAAATAAATAACTAGAGATATAAAGATATAATTCAATTGATATATAGATGGATACATACATAGAGAAAGCACCAAAAATGATAAGATACATAAAACCAACAATCAGTGACTTAAAATAACATAACATGATAATTTAATATATTACCACATAAACTAATGAAGACTTACAGAAGTTGGATGAATAGATTAATAGATAGATAGAGAGATGATAGAGAGAGAGAGAGATACATAGATGAAGGATGCATGGATGGAGATATGAATTATTGATAGATAGATAAATTTGACAGACTGTACAAATATCTGTACAAATAGACCTTTGTACAGATATTATTAAATGAGGTGACATTTTAAAATGATTTATGAATCATTATGTGAGTTAAAATATTGTTTTAGATATACATGGTTGACAACAGATTGTTATATAGATTTAGATGGACAAATATATAGATAGATACATGATAGATACATGATAGATAGAAAGATAGATAGAAGCATATAATTTAAAAAGATAGGTATATGATAGATGGATAGACTGATAGATAGATATTAGATGGATACATAGATAAACAGATGAATACATAGATATATACATAGTTAGCAATATGATAGATAAATAGATAGATAATATATAGATACATGATTGATAGATATATAAATACATAAATACTTGAAAACATGAATGGATGAATGAAATGATAGGTGAATATAAGGATTGACAAATAGATGATGCATAAATAAATAAAAAGATAGATAAAAAATGAAATTAAATGTAGAAAGATAGACAGATAGACCGGTAGATCGACAGGTGATCGATAGAAATATGGATAGATAGATAGATTGATAGAAAGATAGATACATACACAGGTAGAAAATAGAGAAATAGAAAAACATTTAGATAATTAGAAAAAAGAATGAATAGAGGGAGATAAACACAAGTAAAGACAGGGTTAAAAAGATCATGAGTAGATAGATAAATAGAGAGATACATAGATAGAAAGAAAGATAAAGAAATAGATAATAAATAAATGAATAATAGATTAATAGATAAATATGACATAAACTAATAGAATAAAATATATTAGATATTTAGATACAAAGACCGTTAGAGAGATATTATTCAATAATGTATCATTTTAAAAAAGATTTATTAATCATTATGTATATTCCAAAATATTCCATTGGAAACACATTGTCGAAGCCATAGATACATTGTTAAATAAGTTGATGTAGATAAAAAAATAAATAGATATATACATGACAGATAGATAAACAGATAGAGAGGTAAATAAATAGATAAATAAACATATAGTCAAAAAGGCAGAGAGATGAATAAATTAAGAGATAATTAGATAGGTAGATAGATAGATAGATAGATAGATAGATAGATAGATAGATAGAAATATAGAATCAAAGATGATAGATAAATAGATAGAAAATAGATAGATGATAGATAGACATGTAGATAGAAAGATAGACCGATAGATACATAGAAAAATTGATTGATAGATGGATGGATGGATAAATGGATGGATGGATGGATTGGTGGGTGGATGGATGGTTAGATGGATGTGAGGATGGATTGATCGATGAGTGGATGATACATAAATACATAGATACATAGATTGTTGATAGATCAATGATACATAGAAAGACAGAAAAATACATTGATAAAGAGATAGATAGATGAATAGAGAATCTCATAGATAAATAGATAAAGGAATGAATAAAGAAATAAAGATATAGAAAGATAAATAGGTAATTAGTTAAATAAATACAGAGATACATGATAGATTAATAGAAAGATAGTACATTGATAAATAAAAAAAGCAACAGAAATAACTCATAAGATACATAAAGAGAATAATCTCTGATAGAAATATATAACAATAATCGGATATATTAAGATTGATTAACAAAGATACATACAGATCTTAGAGAGATAAATAGATGTTAGATAGATAACAGATAGATAGATACGTAGATGATGGATAGTTAGATTTATATATACATGATAGATAACTAAACAGATGTTGGATGGATGGTTGGATGGATGGATGGATGGATGAATGTTCAGATAGATTGATGGATGGAAATCTAATGAATAAGTAGATAGATAAATATGAGAGTTTGAGATATAGATTAATAGACAATTATATCTTAATACAAATAGTCCATGAGTCATATATTTATTAAATAAAATTAATATTTTTACATGATATACAAATCATTAGCTAAGTTGAAAATATTGTTTCAGAAAGATCCTTTGTTGAATCGATAGTTAAGTCGTTATAAATAGATATATTGATATATATCAATATATGAGATAGATAAATTCATATAGGTATAGATAGATAAATAGAAATATAAACGAATAGATGTCAATACAGAAATAGATTGATATATTGACAAAGAGGCAGAAAGACAAAAAGATAGACAAATACATAAAATCATAGATGATTACATTTATATAGATTGATAGATACAATAATAGAAAGATACATACATACATACATATATAAATACATAGTAGACTTGATATCCGTTAGATAGAGAGATAAATAGATAGCAGGATAGATAGTAGATATGTAGAGAAATGAAATACATTTTAACAGATAGACAGACATACAAAAGAGAAAGAGAAATTAAAAGTATATGAAGATACATAGATCTATCGTTAAGTAAATATAAAATATTCTTGGTTATAAATAAATATATGTTAAAAAATAGGTCTTAGATGGAGATATGATAGAAAATTAGATGATAGATACATAGATAGGTGATAGATGCATACATACATACATACTTCCATACATATATAGACAGACAGATAATAGATAGCTGATAGAGAGGTATAGATATAGATAGATAGAAAGATTAATAGATACAAAGAGAGACATACAGAAGATAAAATGAAAATCAAAAGTTATATACATATATATCTATCGTTGATTAAATGGAAAAACAATTTTTTTATAAATAAATACATAGTAGAATATATAAGATTTTAGATAGTTAACTAGATAAAAAGAAAAATAGCAAATTGATAAATGGATCAATAAATAAATACTATAGTAATATTGTAGAATAGAGGAAAATTGGATAGTAAAATCAATATAATTAATCGTTAAAAAGACAGAGATTGACATTAAAAAAGTTTTTCCATCGGAAAATAAACAAGAGTTAGGATACCTAAATAAATACATTAATTGATAAAAAGATAGATCAATTGATCAATAGACATAAAGACATATACATATATATACTTATACAAAGCTCAACAGATATAATATAGATAAATAGATAGATAGATGATAGATAGATAGATAGATAGATAGATAGATAGATAGATAGATATTAAAAACAAACAATTGCAAACGAACAATGGATGTGTTTGTTTATAAAAGAAAACTAACATTCTGTACATAAGTATAATATAGTTAGGTAAATTTTTAACACTTGTATTAGAAAGAGATACATTGTAGAATAAAGAGATAGTTATAGATAAAGTATTTGATGAAGAGGGATAAATATATTGATAAAAACAGATACATAGAGAAATGAAAAATAGAAAGATAGTTAAGTAGATGTAGAGATAAATGATAGATACATACATACATACATAGATACATACATAGATTCATAGATACATAGATACATAGATAGGTAGATGGATAGATAAATGAGGAGGGATAGACGGGTGAGAAAATGGATGGATGGATAGATGCATAAATGGATGGTGGATGGATGGATGGATGCATAGATGGATGGATGGATGGATGGATAAATGGATAAATGGATATATAGGTAGATAGAATAAGTAGATGATAAACCTAGATAAACATATATAGATAAACAAATAAATGATAGAGACACAGATACATAGAAAAAATAAATAGATGAAGAGATAGATAGATAGATAGATAAAAACAGATAAAAATACATATATAGTGTGATAGGTAGATATACAGAGGTAGATAGATAGATGATTGATAAATGAGAAAGAAAAGATAGATAGCTTAATAGAATGATGACAGAAGATATATATGTAGATAAATAGATAGATTGATGGATTTATATATAGATACATTAGATAAATAGCGATAGATTCATACAGAGATAGATGAAAAATAGATTGATAAACCAATAGATTCAAAGATAGATTAATAAAGGAACTAAGAATAAATCAAGCATTATCTAGATAAATATAACTATAGTAAGGTTAAATGAATAAAAGTCTTGTTTAAAAATATACACACAGCAAGATATATAGATATTAGAATGTTAAATAAATAGATAAATAGATAAAATAATAGATATTTAAAAGAATAGGTGATAAAGATATAGTCCAAATATATATATAAAATAGATAGATAGACACATAATAAATAGCTAGCTAGCTAGCTAGCTAGATACATACATACATACATAGATGATAGATATATAGATAGATAAATAGATTAATTGATTGATAGACAGTTAAATTACCAGATAAAAAGACAATGAGAAGGAAAAGTGATTTGGAAATATATAACGACATTTCGCTATTAAGAAATGCATTAATAAAGATACATAGAGAAGTTAATTCGATAGATAGATTGATAGATATAGATAAACATAAATATTTAGAAAGATAGATATGTGAATAGATAGATGACAGATTAGATAGTTACATACATACATAAATATATAGTTACACACAAACATACAGATATAGATACATAAATACATAGATACATAGATACATAATACATTGATTATAGATTAATGGATGGATAGAAAGATAGAGGGATAGAATGGATGAATGGATGGCAGATGAATTGAATGACTGTAAGACAATCCGACCAACAGAAAAAGAATCAGACAGAAAAACAAACAAAAACAACTGTAAAACAGACAAACTAACAGACAGAAAGAGAGATAGATACATATACTGATTTATAGTAAGATATATCATGATCCAAATAGGACATAAATTGTAGGAGGAAACAGATAAATCAAAGACAGAGAGTTGACAATTAAATAATAGAAAAATGGTAGGATTGACATAAATTTACATACATAAGAGATATGTAGTTATATAGATAGCGAAATACGTAGATAAATAAAGAGGTAGAGAATTACACAGATGATAAATAATATATAGATAGATGATAAATAATAGATAGAGAGGTAGATAGATGATAGATGATAGACAGATAGATAGATAGGTAGATATAGATAGAGAGACAGGTAACTAGAATGAAGGAAGAATGGATGAATTGATGGTTGGATGGATGGATGGATCGATGGACGGATGGATAAAAGGTTAGTTGATGATAGATAAATAAATAGAGAAGGATAAATAGAGAGATTATTTATCAAAGATAGGTTGAAAACACAAAGATAGGAAATTAGATAAAAGGGTAGATAAATAGATACCTGGATAGATAATTAAATGGATGACTGAATAGAGGAATTCACAAAAGCAAAATGGGAAAATTCATGGATGGAGGAAGTCATGGATGGATGGATGAATGGATGGATAGATAAAAGCTTAGGTTGGTGATAGATAAATACACAGATAGATATGTAGATAGATAGTAGGGTGAATATATACATAATATATGAACAGATATTTGATATATTGATAGAAATAAGACAGAGAGATAGATTGGTAGATAGGTAGAGAAATTAACAGACAAATCTATAAGGATATAATTAATTCATATATAGAGAGATAAATAGATAAGTAGATACATAGAAAACAGATAAATGATAGATAGGTGGATAATAGATAGATAGATAGATAGATGATAGATTGATAGATAGATAGATAGATAGATAGATAGGTAAAAGAAAATACAAACAAAATAATAAAGAAAAGGATCAGTGATTTAGAAAAGATAATGATAATTTATATTTTAAGAGAGAGTTTAATAAAAATACATACATAAGTTAAATAGAGAGATGATAGATGGACACATATGAGATAGATAAATAGATATAGGAAGATAGAAAGATAGGTAGATAGATACATAGATAGATAAATATCAGAAAAATGGATGGATGGATATATGGATCATAAATTGATTGACGAATATATATAAGACCAACTGATAGATGAAATAATAGATACTTAAATTCTTAGATACATAGACCATTATACAGATGTTAATAAAAATTAACATATTTTACATTATTTTTCAATCATTTAGGCATGTTCAAATATATTTATTTTAGATATACCTGGTTTAAGCGATACATTCTTATACATGAATAAATTCATGTAGTTAAATAGATTGATTGATATAAATTAATAAAAATAAATAGAGTCAGAAGATACCTAGATCAGTAAATAAACAAATACATAGACATAATATTATATATTTAAATAGAAAAATAGATGATAGATACATAATCAGAAAGATACATAAAAAGATAGATAAATAGAAAATAGAAAGATAAATGCGTAAAAAGAGAAATGAATGAAAAGATAGACATATAGCAGATAAATAAATACATACATAGAACGACAGATATCAATGCCAAAAAAAAGATGAATATCTGTAAGATGGAGAGATTGAAATAGATGATAGATAGATGATAGATAGATGATAGATGATAGATAGATAATAGATAGATAGATAGATAGATAGATAGATAGATGGAGGGATAGATAGAGGAAAACATGTTATGTAGATAAATAGATTAAAGAGAGATAAATGAAATGACAGTTTATTAGATTAATAGGTAGATGAATAGGAAAATATGAAATATGACAGAGATAAAAAGATGATAAATACATAGATATATAGATAGATACATAGATATATGATATTGAGATAGATAAGTGGATGGCTAAATACATAAAAGGATCATTGAATAGATTGAGATGAACACAGATAAATAGGTAGGAACATAGAAAGATACATATATCAAAGAAAACATAGATGAATATATATAAGATGGGTAAATGGATAGATCAACACATGAATAGGTAAAATGATGATATAAATAGATAAAATATAAATAGGAAAATAAAGAAATAAAAAATCATTACATGAATAAAAAGATAGGTGAATGGATATATTAAATTTTGAAAAGATAGAAAAATACATGGTAGTTAAATATATTGAATGATTAGATGAATAGATAAATAGATAGATGATAGATAAATTAACAGATAGTTGGTATATAAATAAATAAATAAATAGTATGGATAAATGAATGGATGGATGGATTGATGGATTGTTGCATGCTTAAATGGGTAGATGATAGATAAATAGATAGATACAGAGATGATGATGATGATAGATTATACATAGATAAATAGATAGATAGATATATAGATAGATGATAGACAGACAAACACATACATACATACATACATACATACATACATACATACACACATACATAACACAGATAAAAATTTAAGTAAACAGTTAACCCAATATAGGGATGAATGGCTAGATAGAAAACAGATTGATAGATGTTAGATAGATAGATAGATAAATAGATACATGAAAGAGAGGTAGATACAAAGATAAATAGATATAAATAAAAAAGTAGATAGATACATAGATTGCTAAATAGACAGAAAAATAGAGAGATAGAAACATTCATATTTAAATATTTATGTAGATGATACATAGATGGATAGATGAAGAGATGAATACGTACCTAAAGATATAAACAAATATTTGAAAGGTAGTTAGAACGAAGAAGAAATAAATCGATAGATAGATAGAAGAATGGATGATAGAATGATGGATGAATGAATGGAGAGTTCAATAGATCAATGGACTTATGGATGAATAAAGAGATAGATTAGATTGAGAAATAAATAAATAGATGGTAGATAGATAAATAAATAGGTATAAGATAGAAAGAAAGATAATAAAAAGAATGATATATAGAATGATATATCAGTGACAGAAAGATGAATATACCGAAAAGATCTAGATAGATAGATAGATGATAGATAGATAGATAGACAGAAAACTAGATGATAGATAGATTGAAAGATAGATTGAGAACAATAGAATTGTTCGATAGATGGATGGCTGTATGAATTGATGGAAAAATTAACGGATGGATCAATAACTGAATTGAGAGATGGATTAATGAATTCTGGATAGAATCATAGATAGATAGACTGGTAGATGGTAGATGATAGACAGATAACTACATAGATAGATAAATAAATATAAGATAGATAAAAAGATAGTAAGATACATAGTTACTAGATGATAGACAGATAATAAATCGATAAGGAATGAATAATAAATAAAGATGTAAAAAGACAGTTAAAAAGGTACATGAAAAGATATCTATATACATAAAGAAACCAATGACTAATTTGAAAACGATAATGATAATTTGATAAATTAAGCGATGGATTGATAAATTACATAAAGATTTAAGAAAGATAGATAGATTATAGATAGATGATAGATAGATAAATTGGTCGATACGTGAATAGATAGATAATAGATGAATTGATGAATGGATGGATATATTAATAATAGGTAGATACATGTTATATATGAGATACACATATACAAAATAACAGAGATTTAGACATTTAATATATAGACTACTAGAAAAACATTAATAAATAATGAAACATTTTTATATGATTTATCAATTATTAGGTAAGTTCAAAAACATTGTTTTAGTTATATATTTTTGAATCGTAGATAAATTTTATAAATAAATACTTTGATATAGCGATAAATATATAGATCGATGATAAATACACAGTATCACATATATTTAAATAAATAGGTAGAGGATAAATAGTTTGATAAATAAATATATAGATTGATAGATATATGAAAAATAAAAATAGGTAAATATATAAAGAGAGATATATACATAGTTACTAAGATGATAGAAGATAAATACATTGATAAAAAGATAGATAGACATATAAATAGATACATATAGATAGATAGATATATACATATATAGGTAGAAGGATGATAGTAAAAGAAAATGGTACATAAATAAAGAATTATTAAATGGATGGATATACAAAGAGATATAAATATATAAATAGATACATAGGTAGATAGAGAGATAGATAGGTAGATAGAGGGATATATAGTTAGATAAAACACAAATAAACAATTAGGTACATGAAGAAAACGATCAGTGACTTACAAAAAGATAATGATCATTTGATATATTAAAAAATAAATTAATTAGAAGATAAAAAAGTAAAAATAATATTTAGATAGAAAGATAAATAGAAAGATGTCAATAAATATATAGAAAGGTTTATAGATAGAGATATACATAAATTGATTCATAAATAAAAAGATGATAGATATATGGATAGATAGATGATAGAGAGATAGGTAAACGATGGAGGGATTAAATGGAAATATGAGTAATAGACTGATAGATAAAATTGACATAGATTGATGGAATAATAAACAGATTTTTAAATACATGGAGCATTATACTGATATTTTAAAAGTGACATTTTTAAAATGATTTATTAATCATTATGTAATTTCAAACTATTGCTTCAGAGATACATTGCTGAATCGATAGAAAAATTCTTATAAATACTTTGATTTAGATAAAAAATATATGGATAGGTATATGACAAACAGCAACATATAATTTAAATAGATATAGCTGTTTAGATGAATAGATAGATAGATAATTCGATAGATTTGTACATAGAAATATAGACAGACATATAAATAGATATATACATAAATAGTTAGAAAGATAATAGATAGATATATAGATAGATAATAGATAGATGAATGATAAATATATAAGTAGATAAGTAATTGAAAAAGTAGATGAATGAAATGATGGATGAATATGTGAATAGACAAATAGATGATACATAAATCGATAATGGTAGATAAATAAATTAATTAAATATAGAAAGATAGATGAAGAAACTAGTTATCGATATTTAATCGATTGTTAAATAGAGTGAGGGATATATAGATAGATAAATAAAAATATAGATTGTAGATAGGTAAAAAAAGAGATAGATAGTAGATTATAGATAGATAATGGGTTGCTAAAAGGGTGGATTGAGAGATTGATGTATAATTTATGGACTGACATACAGAGATTTAATATAGAGTCAAATATGAGTTTGACAAATACATTAATAGATAGTTACATATTAACATAGATAGACAATTAGTCAGATTTTTTTAAAATAAATTGAAAATTTTTAACATGACACTTAAATCATTAGCTAACTTAAAAATATTGTTTCAGAAATATTTTGGTGAATAGACAAATTGATTGTTATAGATCGATATATTAGTATACATAGGTAAAAAGAGACATACAGATAGATTTATTTATATAGAGATAGAAAAATGTTTAGAATACAAATCTACATATGAATACATGTCGATAGAGAAATAGATTGCTAGACAAAGAGACAGAACCACAAATATAGGGAATAATGACAGATAGATATTTATCTGGATTCGTAGATACAAAAATAAAAAATAGATAGATGATGATAGATAGATACATAGATAGATAAATACATAGGTAGATAAAGAAATGGTTGGTTGCATGTAAAAATGGTGGATGAATAGATAGATAGATATGGATGAAATGATGAATGGATATATAGATAGATGATAGGCAAGTAGATCAATTGATAGATAGAAAGATAGATATATGATAAATAAAAATATAGATAAAAAGATAGAAAGACAGATAGATAGAAGATAGACTGACAGACAATTGATAGAAAAATAAAAAGTGAACACAAATAAATGCTTCATATACAAAAAAATGATAAATGATTTATAAATACATGATGATAATTAGACATATTAACAGATCTATAAATATACCTACAGAGGTTAGATGGAGACATAGATAGATAGGTAAAAAGATAAATAGATAGAAAAATAAATAAATAAAAGATAGATAAATAAATACATAAATACATAGACAGATACATATTCATGGCCTGTATAGTATAGACCAAACCAAGCATGCTCTCAAAGGTTGTTTATTAGCCGGAGGCTGTCCTGTACCAAGGAGGAGCCCCGAAATGCCAAGAGACAAGGTTTTTAAGCCCTAAATCCCATTCTTCATTCTATCTTAAACACAAAGGTCTATTTTTCTCATATTCACTACCTGTCAACCCATAGGTCGGGGTGTGCAAGCGGGGAGTACAGAAGCAGAAATCTTGTTGTTAGAATGTTATGTTCCTATGGGTGATTGCCTATGTTCCCATGGGCAATAGCCAGTATTCTCATGGGCAATGGCCAAACAACAATTTTTCAGCTCATATGCAATTGATTATTTTTCATGCCAGGCAAGCAAGCAGGGTTACACAGGCTAAAACTGGCAGTTAGCGTATGAGCTCATTGTTACAAGTTTCATGAATAACAGAATGCAGTTAGCGGTTCCAGAAACTAGGTCTAACGTATAGACTTTCTTTATCCAGTTTTGGGATTTAATTATCCTCTAACCTTTTCACATTTCAGCAGGCTGTCACACATAGACAAGAAAAATGGATAAATAAATTGATTGAGAGATACATAGATATTAGATACATAGATACATACATACATGCATGCATGCATACTTACATACATACATACACACATACTTAGATGGAAACATCGATATATAGATTTATAGATACATAGATAGGTAAGTGATGATGATAGATGGATAGATAGATGATAGATAGGTAGATTGATAGATAGGAAGGTAGATAGATAGAACGATGCTAAATAGATAGGTGGTTAGATAAATGGAAACATTGATAAATAGTAGATAGATTAATAGATAAATAAATGATACATAAATAGATAGATAGATAGATAGATAGATAGATAGATAGATAGATGATAGATAAACAGATAAGTTGATTGTTGTGGATAAATGAATGCATTGATAATGGATAGATGAATTGATAAATAGTTTGATAGACAGGCACAGGATAAATAGAAAGGTAGATAAATAAATACATGAATAGACAGTTTGATATATGATATATAGGAAAATAAAAATATAATTAGATAGACAAATAGATGACAGATTTATAGATGTATGGTTGGATGGATTCATGGATGAATAATTTGATAGATGCACAGATAGATGATAAATAGAGAGAAAGAGTGATGGAAAAATGCATAGATACATACATAAAAACAGATAAATGGAAGAAAATATATATGAATAAATAGATAGATGATAGCTGATAGATAATAGATATGTAATAGATAGATCAATGAAAACATACATACATACATACATACATACATACATACATACATACATACATACATACATACATAGATGCATAGATAAATAGAAACATAGACATAACTATATAGGTAGATACATAAATAGAGGATGGTAGATAGGTAATAGATCAAAAGATAGATAAATAAATGATAGATACATAGGTAAAGATATAGATAGTTAAGTGAAAAGAATCACATATATTTAGAGAGATAGGAAGAGGCAAATATATGGATAGATAGAAAAAAAGAAGGATAGGCATATGAAGATTTAGGTATATACATAACTTGTTAAAAAGATGATACATAGATAGATAGACAGATATACAGAAAAAAGATAGGAATTTAGACGGACATATAAATAGATACATTTATACACAAATAGATGTATACAAAAATAGGTAAAAAGATGATAAAGAGATAAAAGACACATAATAAATAAATGAAAGGATAATTAAATAGACAGATATATTAAGAGATAAATAGATAAATAGATAGGTAGATAGATAATGGATAAATGGATGAATAGATTGGTACATGGTTAGAAGGATGGATGGATGGATGGATGAATGGATGGATGGATGGATGGGTGGTTGGATGGATAATTGATAGATGGATGGATGGAAGCATTGATAACTGAATGAAAAAATCTATGAATAAATGGATGATTGCATAAATGGATTGACGGATGTTCAGATGATGGATGGATTGAATGATAAATACATAGATTAGACAAATGATAGATAATAGAGAGATAGATATATGGATAAATAGATATATAGAGAGTTATTGAATGACAGATAGATGATAGATAGTTAGATAGATAGATAGATAGATAGATAGAGAGATAGAGAGATGATAAATGGTAGATGATAGATAGATAATAAATAGTGAAATGAAAAATTACTACATATATAAAGAAATAATTAAATAGGTATACAAATAGCTATATATAGAGATGAAACAAATAAATAGTAACATACATAAAGAAAACGATGAGTGATTTTGAAAACTATGATGATAATTTGATATATTAAAAAGAGAATAATGAAGATACATAAACAACTAAGAACGATAGATTGATAGATTATAAATAGATACATAGACAGATTGAAGAAGGAGATAGAAAGAAGACAGATAAATACATTGGCGATGAATTGAGGAATGCTTGGGTGGATATATAAATAAGAGACTGATACATGATATAAATGAGATAAACATTTTTCACATGTTTCATCAATCATTATGCAAGTTGAAAAACAAATTTTAAAAATTCATTATTGAATTGATATATATGTTTTATAGATAAATAAACTGATATAGATAGATAAATAGATTGATGGGTCCCTGGAATCACATATATGTAAATAAGTAGATGATAGATTGATAGATGACAGATAGAAATATAGATAGATAGATTAACAGACTAATATGTACATAAATAGTTAGAAAAATGACAGATATATAGATAGAAAGAAAGATAGAAAGACAGACAGAAGATAAGATATAGAGAAATAAGTAGACAGGTGAATAGATAGACAGGTAAAGAGAAAAATCTTAGATAGATAGATAAATACATTGATAGATAAATAGATGATTTGATAGATATATACATAGAGGAATAAACAGAGAGTTACATGAATTAAAGAAAGGATGAAGTCCAAAGAAATGATGGAAAATAATACTTACCTAAGGACAGACAGAGAGTAAGATCCACTAACAAAGAAACAGACAGATAAAGATTCATGTATTGATAAATAGATATACAAAGAGAAACAGAAAGACAAACAGTTAAAAATAGAGAATCATATAGATAAATAGATGATGGATAGGTAGATAGATGTATAGCTAGATAGATGGTTGATAGATAGATGATAGATGTAGACAGAGGGATAATAAATGGAAAGAGATATAAACACATAAATAGAAAAATACGTACACACATGAAAGAAAAGGTAGAACACAAAGAAATAGTAAGATATACAGACAAAGAGAATGAGCATTCATTACAAATATATAATGAAAATTTGATAAAATAAGAAATTGATTAGTAGAGATACATACAGAAGTTAGATATATAGATACACAGTTGGATAGATGATGGTGGAATGGAAGAATGGATGGATGAATGGATGGTTGGAAGGATAGAATGATACATAGATAGATTAAGTAGATAGAAAGTTCATTGGCTGATAGATAGATACATACATACATACATAGAAATCTATGGATAAATATGAGATACATTAATAAATAGATTAACAGATATATAGAAACGAACAAATAGACAGCTATTTATTAAATAGAACTAACAACTTTTACAAAATTTATCAATATTAGATAAGTTAAATATATTGATTTAAAGAAAAACCTTGTTGAATCAATAGACCTTATATATAACTAAACTTATATAGATACATAAATAAGCATATAAATAAATGATAGAAAGCTAGATAGAGAAACAGATGGCTAAACACATGGATGAAAAATGTTACCTAGGTAATTACATAGACAGATAAATAGATAATTAGATAGATAAATGGATGGGTGGACAGATGGATGGTTTGATGGATGGATGGAAGGATGGATGATTGGATGGTTGGATAAATGGATGGATGGTGGTTGATGGATGGATGGATGGATGGAGGATGGTTGGATGGATAAATGGATGAATGGATGGATGAATGAAATGATAGATAGTTTAGATAGATTAATAGATGATAGATAGATGATAGATAGATAGATACATATGTAGATAGATACATAGATATATAGATATGTAGATATGAGATAGATAATAAATTCATAGATGATAGATTATAGATAGAAAAATAGAGATAAAAATATACTTGAATAGATATATAAGTAGAGAAATGGAAAGATAAAACATACATAAATCATAAGATACATTGACAGAAAACGATCAGTAATTTAGATATATAAAATGATAATTTGATATGTTAAGAGGTAGATTAATAAAGATATATACAGAAGTTAGATAGGTAGATACATACATGGTTTGCTGGATGGGGATAGATTGATGGATGGATGGATGGATGGATGAATGGATAGATGGATGGATGGAATGAATAATAAATAGATTAGATAAATAGATAGATGATTGATAAATACATAGATAGATGATAGATATGAAAATAGATAGCTATAAAAATTTATAGATTGATAAATAAAAAGTTAAATAAATAAATACATAGGAAGAAAATATAAATACACAAAACTTACATATATAGATATTTAGAAAGACAATTAGAAAAATATATATTTAAAAAACATCCTGACATTCTTTTCATAGATATATCAAACATTACGTAAATTAAAAACGATTGTGCTAAAGAGAGACAATTAGTAAAACAAATAGTTTTTGGTAGAAGAATTGATATAGATAGATAAAAAATAAAGAAAAAGATAGACAGTAAGGTAGAAGATTTATCTGTAAATAGAAAGACAGATAGGTAGAGTAATAGATACATGGATTAAAAAGCAGAAATATAAAAAATAAATAAATGACAGATGATTATCAAATCGAGAAATACATACATAAATAACATAAGTACATAGACAAACACATAAAAGTATTTTACATGATTTCTCAATCACTAGGTAGGTTAAAAATATTGTTTCAGAGAGTGAAATGACACAATAGATAGATGTTATATATATGTATCGCAAGGTCAATTAAAAAATATTGTGTAATAAAGAGATATGTTGTGGAATAGATAAATACATAGAAAAATTGTTTGATATATAGAAAGATTTGATAGAAAATGATAGTAAAATACATATATAGATGAAATGATGAATGATAGATAAAAAATAAATGGATAATAAATTGATATATAATAAAAGACATTGATCGATATAGACAGACATATGAAATAAAAGAGAAAATCAAATGATATCAAATGATAGCATATATTGAGATTTAGTTTTTGATATGAATAAATATATAGTAAAATATGTAGTTCTTAAATAGATAGAAGATAGATAATTGATAAAAGATAAATAGCAAACTAAGTACATACATAGATAGATAAAGAGATAACTGGATATAGCAAATTGGATAAACAGTAGCTATCAATATAAAAACAATAAATAGATGATGGCTAAATGAATGGAAATATAAATGATAGATGACGATGATAGACAGGTGATAGATAGATACATGATAGATGATATGTAGATAAATAGAAAGATAAATGAATAGATGATAGATATATACATATATACATACATACATATATACATACATACACACATACCTAGATAGATACAGAGATAGAGACATAGATAAGTAGAGAGATGTATAAAGAGATACTGTAGTAATATTGTTAGAAGGTAATTATATAGATAGTTTGTTAGTTAAAATGAAATATATGTTGATAGTATGCAAAACGATAGTTCGATGTATAAAAAGCTAGATCATTAGAAAAATAGTAGGTAAAAGGGTATGACAGATACATAAATAAATAGGTACATAGATTGATAGATGATAGATAGACAGATAAATAGACAGATGATAAATGGATACATGATAGATGATACGTAGATAAATAGAAAGATAAATGAATAGATGATAAATAGATACATACATACAAACATACATATATATATATAAATAGATACAAAGATAGAGTTATACATACCTAAATAGATACAAAGATAGAGACATAGATAGATAAGTAGAGAGATGTATAAAGAGATACTGTAGTAATATTGGGAGATGGTAATTATAAAGATAGTTTGTTAGTTAAAATGAAATCTTTGTTGATAGTAAGCAAAAAGATAATTCGATATATACAAAGTTAGATCATTGGAAAAATAATAGGAAAATGGGTATGACAGATACATAAATAAATAAGTGCATAGATTGATAGATGATAGAGAGATACATAAGAGTTAGATGATAGATAGATGAATAAATAAATGCATAAAAATATAAAAAAGTATTTGAAACATAGATATATAGATGAGTATATAGAGAACTGAATAAATAGAATTATAAAGATATAATTAAATATACACGGACAGATACATAGATAAATAGACTAATGGACAGAAAGATTAACAGATGTATCAAGAGACAGATGAATAGATATGTAGGTAAGTTCAAAAATATTATTTTACAGATAGTTGTCGAATGGATGGTTAGACTTTTCATAGATAAAAATATTGATATAGATAAGTAAATAGATAGATGATTGATAGATAAATTGATAGAATCATATATATTTAAATAGACAGGTAGATGATAGAAGAATAGATACATAGATAGATACATAGAAATATAAAGACATACATGTACACATAAATAGATGATAGATACAGATAAATAAATGACAGACAGATAGATGATATATATAAAAAAAAATGAAAAGATGGATAAATGATTGAAATGAAGGATGAATGGATGGATGCACAGAAAGAATATACATAGAAAGATAAAATGGTACATAAATAAATAGATGAAATATAGAAAGATAGATAAATACCGACACCGATATATAAAGAATTAACTGAAAGACAGATAAATATATAGATAGGTAGATAAATAGGCAAATAGATAAATAAATAGATAAATATGAAAAAATAATGAGAGATGAATGATGGATAAGAAAAACAGATAAAAATATATACAGAAAGGTAGACAGATGATTGATACATAGATAGATATACATACATACATACATACATACATACATACAAGATGATAGCATAGATTCATAAATACATAGATACACAAATAGATGGAAAGATGGATAGATAGATATATAGACAGATATATGAGTGACAGGAAAGATAGATAAATATGTGGAAGATCGGTATATACATAAAATATACATAAAGATAGATGAAAAGGTGATATATAGGTAAATATACAGATATATAAGTAAACAGATTGATAAAATATAGGTTATCATAGATAGAGAAATAAATAAATGAATAGACATATAGATTCATTTACAGATAGATTGATGACAGGTAGGTAGATAGACGGTAGATGATAGATACATAGAAAAAGAAGTAAAAAGATAGAACACAAAAAGCAGTAAGTTAGATGGACAAAGAGAACGATCAGTGATTTATAAATATATAATGATAATTTCATATATTAAAAGACATATTAATAAAGATACATAAGGAGGTTACATCCGGACAAGTTATATAGATAAATACATACATAGACACATAGAAAGATTAGATAGATAGATAGATAGATAGATAGATAGATAGATAGATAGATAGATAGCATGTAATATAGATAAATAATAGAGAGATAAATATACAGGAAGATAAATGAATAAATAGAAGTAAAACAGATAAATGATAGATAGATGATAGATAGATCGATAGATACATAGATAAAAAGTAAGATAGATGTATGCAGGTTGCATTGATTGATAGAATGATGCAAGCATGGATGGATGGAAGAATGGATGGATGGATGGATGGATGGTTGGTTGGATGGAAGAATGGATGGATAATGAAAGATCGATTGTTTGTAAGTAGATAGAAGATGAAAAATATATCGAAAGTTAATATTTAGATAGATGATAAATATACAGATAAATATACAGATAAATATAAAGGTAAAGAAAAATATACACACCTCATATATAAAAAGATAGAAAAATATATACATGATTGTTACATATACAGATAGAGTGTAGAAAAATATATAAAGGCGTGTACAAATGGATAGATATATAAACAGATAAATGGAAATATAGATATATTCAAACATAGATAGATATATAGATGAATACATAGATGATAGATAGATAGATGATAGATAGGTAGATAAAAACAGATAAAATTTGTTAATGTGATAGATACCTAAAAAGATAGATAGATGATAGCTGGATAAATAGATAGATTGATAAATAGATAGATAAATGAATAGTTATATAGCATCATGGCAGATAGATAGATCATAGAATGATGATAGATGACAGATAGTGAGATGGATGATGGATTGATATATATATGTATACAAATATATATAGTCTGCACTTTTGGCTCAAAATGGACGTGAACTGAGTAGTGAGATGGGATGGATTGATATATATATGTATACAAATATATATATATATATATAGATAAATAGAAAGATAGATAGATAGGTAGATAGACAGACAGACAGATAGAAAGATAAATAAATGAATAAAAAAATAAATGCATATTTGGATGGAAAGGTGGACAGATAGATAGATGAATGGACAGAATCATAAAAACGGTGTGGTAAAAAGATAAATAGGTAAATACATAGATAAATACCTAGATAAATATAAAGATTGATAGATATAAAGAAGGATAAATAAATACATACAGATATAGACAGAAAGTTCAGATTGAAAAATAGATAGAGATAGATGATATGAAGATAGATAAATAAATAGATATGTAAAGATATAATTAAATCTATATATACATCGATAGATAAGTACACAGAACACAGAAAAATAATAAGATACATAGAAAAAGATCAGTGATTTAAAAAAGAATAATGATAATTTGATATATCAAGAGATAGAGAAATAACGATACATACAGAACTTGTTAGATATATATATAAATAGGTGATAGATTATGTACATATTAACAATAGATTGATGGATTCATAAATATGAAGTAAACTGATAGAATAATAGTTCGATATTCATATATATAGACAGTTATGCAGAGCTTAATAAATAAAGTAACCTTTTAAAAATGATTTATTAATCATTTACTGTAAGTTCATTAATGTAATTAATGTAATGTTGTGTAATGATATAATGTAACTTCATTAAAATAGTTTTAGAGATACATTGCTTAATCGACACATAGGTTGTTATAGATAAATAAATTCATATACATATCTAAATAAGTAGATGGATTCATGACAGATAGACATATAGAAAGATAAATGTCTGGAAAGATAGTTGTATAGTTGTTAGAAAGAGTTAGGTGATAAATAAATAGATAAGAAAACAGTTAAACAGATAAATAGATATAGAAAGATAGATACATATGTAGATAAATATAGATTAATAAATATTTAGATATTTACATACGCAAACAATTAGACTGATTTTATTAAACAAAATTAACGTATCTTACAAGATTTCTCAATCACGAGGTAAGCAAAAAATATTGTTTCAGAGAGTGATTTAGATAACGCAATAGATAGATGTTATATATATATAAATTTATGTGGAAAATAAATAGAAACATACATGTAAATTAACAGAGATAGTTAATAGATAAATGGTTAGAAAGATACACAAATAAATGTTAGGGAAATAAATAAAGAGATAGATAAACGAATAGATAAACAAGCAACAAACAAACACAGAGATAGACAGATGAAAATATGAATCTTACATGATGGGTTAATAGATAAATAAATACAAATAATAGATGATAGATAGATGATAGATAGATAGATAGATAGATATACATACATAAATAGATAGGTAGATGATAGATGATAGATAGATAGATAGATGATAGATAGATAATAGATAAAAAAGAAAAGATGTATAGATAGATAGTAGATAGATTAAAGAGAGATAAATAATAAATGACAGATTGCTTGATTAATAGACAGATGAATAGATAAATAGAATCTTTGACAGCTACATAGATAGATGATGGATAGATAAATAGATGGATGAATGGATGGCCTATAGTTGAATGAATAGAAGTAGAAAATGGTGATAGATGGTCTAGAAAAATAGATATATAAAGATAGATAGATGAACAAATAGATGCATAGATTGATATATTGATAGATGACTGGATATGTGCATGAAGATATACACACATATGTGATAGGTATATAAAAAGATAAGTAGAAAGATAGAGCGATAGATGGATAGATAGATAAATGAATAAAAAATATAAAGGGAAAATTAAATTTATATACAGATAAATTAAAACGTACATCAATTAAGCACAAAAAGTAGTCATATACATAAAATGAATGTGCAGGAATTTAAAAAATACATTGATAATTTGAAATATTATCAGATAGATTAAAAATAACGACAGAAGTTAGATAAACGGATAAATAAATAGATATATGATAGAGAGATTATAGGAAATAAATAAATAGGTAGATGTTAGATAGAAAGGAAGATAGATGATATAGAGATAGATAGATAGATGATAGAGAGACAGTGAATGATGGAGGGATTAAATGGAAATATGAATAATAGACTGATAGGAAATTTGAGATAGATTGATAGAAAAATAAACAGATTTTAAAATAAATAGACCATAATATAGATATTATTTTTTAAAGTGATGTTTTTTACATGATTCATTAACCACTATGTAATTTCAAACTATTGATTTAGAGATATATTGATGAATTGATAGATAAATTTTTATAGATAAATAAGTTGATTCAAATAAGTTGATAAAAAATATATGGATAGATTTATGACAGAGAGAAACATATAATTTAAATAGCTAGGTCTATGATATATACATAAAAAATGATATATATAATTGAATAAAATGAAACATATAATTTAAATAGATAGGTCTATGATGTATACATGACAAACAGAAACATACAATTTAAATAGATAGGTCTATGATATATACATTAAAAAAATACATAGATGATAGATAGGTAGATAGATAGATAGATAGACAGATAGATACATACATACATACATACATACATACATAGAAAGATAGATAATTGGATAGGTTTGTACATAGAAAGATAGACAGACATGTAAATAGATATATACATAAATAGTTAGAAAGATAGTAAATAGACATATAGATAGATAATAGACAGATAGATGAATGCTAAATATATAAATAGGTAAGTAATTGAAAAGATGGATGAATGAAATGATGGATGAATATATGGATAGACAAATAGATGATACATAAATAGATAAAGGTAGATAAATAAATACATTAAATATAGAAAGATAGATAAGAAACTAATTATTGATTCTTAATCGATAGAATGTTAAATAGGTAAGTGAATATAGATAGATAAAATAGATAATAGATAAATAAATAGATGATAGATAAATAGAGAGATAGATAGATAGTAGATTATAAATAGATAATGGGTGGATAAATGGATGGATTGATTGATGAATGGACATACAGAGATTAAATATATAGTTCAATATGAGAGTTTGGGAAATAGATAAATGCATAGTTACATATTAATATAGATAATTAATCAGATATTATTTAAAAAACAGGAAAAATTTTAAATGATATATAGAAATCATTAGCTAAGTTAAAATTTTGTTTCAAAAAGACACTTTGATGAATAGATAATCAAATAGATAAAAAATATATATAAATAAATAGATATATACATAAATAGTTAAATTATAAATAGGTGATAAATAACAGATAAAAATAAAAAAATAAAAGAAATTAATAAAAACGTAAAGATATAAAAATAAAAAATGGATATATTGACAGATAGATAAAAAGATGGAACACAAATAAAGACATAGTTACAAAAAGACACGATCAGTGATTTCTTAATGATATAATAATAATTTAATATATTAATAGGTGCTTTGCTAAAAATGCACGAAAAAAGAAATACATAGATAAACATATAATAGATGGATATATAGATGGTAAATAGATATGTTAATAGGAAAACATATAGGTAAAAGATAAATACAGAAATAAAGGAAAATTAGATGGATATATCAATAGATGGAAGGAAAATAACTGATAGATTGATAAATGAATGCATGGATGAATGCATGAGTGAAAGGATGGGGCAAAAAATGAATAAATAAATAAATGACAAATAGATAAATAAATAAATAATTACAGAGAATAATATATATATTTATATACGTAGAGTAGATGATAGATAGATGGATAGATAGATAGTTATAATCATAAATAGATATAACAATGAAAGAAAAATATGTGAATAAATGTAAAGTGATACCTAAATAGATGAACATAGATGAAAAGATGTTATAGAGATAAAGAGATAGATAGATAAATAGATATGTATTACACGATAATAGAGGAGAGTCAGAAAGATAAGCAGTTAAATGAATAGATCAAGAGAATCAGTGAGAGAAAGATAGATGAAGAACAAATACATAGAAAGATTGATAAATTGATAGATGATAGATAGATACATACATACATACACACATAAATACATACATACTTACATACATAAAAAGAATGATGGATGAATGCACAGATGGATAGTTGCAAGAATGATTGAATGATTGTATAGACTGATGCATGGACAGATAGATAACAGAGATGAATAAATATGTAGATGATAAATAGGAAGATACAAATAGAAAGATAAATAGGTATATAGATTGATAGATCACGTTGATAAATAAATACATAAATATATGTATAAATAAATCAGTAGAGAAATACAGAAATAAAAGAATAGAGATAACGAAAGATAACTAGTTAGCTGATGAATCGAATGATAGATTAATATATAAATACATACAATTAAAGAAAAATGAATATCTGTAAGATGCAGACAGATAAAAATGATTTAAAATGTATATATAGATAAATACATACGTAAATATATAGACGGATAGTTTATAAACAGATGATAGATAAATCATATAGAGGGTCAATAGATAAATAGAGTCATTGACAGATAGATATGTGATAGATAAATACATAAATAAATACATGAATACATATATGTTTACATAGATATATAGATAGTACATAGAAAGATAGATCCATAGGGAGATAAATAAAAAGAAAAATATGTAGATAAAAAGTTAGGAAAATTGGTAGAGGGATGAGTGAATGAATAGATGAAGATAAACAAAGATAAACAGATAGACAGATATATAAATGACAAGATATAAAGATGAATACATGTAATATAGATAGATAACTAGACAGAGAGAAAGATGATGATAGATAGATAGATAGATGATAGATGATAGATCGATACATAAATAGATAGATGATAAATAGATGAATGAAGATAGAAATAAAGATGTTATAAACAGATAGATACATTAGATAGATTTATAGACAGCTGTAGAAATATAGATTGAAAAACTGATGATAAATGAATGAATGCATGGATGAACGCATAAATAGGTGTGTATAGATGATAGATAGATTAATAGGTGATAGATAAATAGATATTTAGATAGACAAATAGACAGTTGGATAACAGACCGATAAGTAAATAGATGGAGAGATAGATAGAAAGAAAGTACTTTATTATATAGATTAATAAATATACACACGACTAATGGATGGATAAATAGATGGATGAATAGATACCTGATATATATATAGAGAATAGATAAAGAGATGACAATTAGGAAGATAATTAAATAGATACATGGATAGACAGTTATATAGATGGTATACAGGAAGATAGAAAAATATATAGATGTATAAATAGAATCATAATCATTTAACTTGATAAGTACAAGCTAGATAGATAGTAAGATAGACACATAGATATATAGATAGGTAGACAGATTGTTAGATAGAAAGATAAATAGACATATACAGAGATAAATACATGCATAAATAAATATTTAGATAAATTTTAGATAGATACATAGAGAGATCGATCGGTCGATCGATAGATAGATAGAAAGATAGATAGATACAAATGATAAAAATATAGACAGATGATAGAAAGGTAGATACATACATCGATATAGAGACAGATGAATAAATGGAGGGATGCATGAAATGATAAAGGAATACATAAATGGACATGTAGAGAATAGACAAATAGATAAAAAATAGATATATAAAAGGAAAATAGAAAGATAAACAAATAGGTAGATAGATGAAGAAATAGATAAAAGATTAATTATAAATATATAGGTAGATATATACATAGAATCATAGATAAATCAATATAATTATTGTCAGATAGAGGGAGATGATAAATATATAGAGAGATGAAACATGATAGATAGGTAGATACATAGAAAGATATATCAATGACTAGAAATGAAAACAATATATGTATGACAGAGAGATAGATACATAAAAGGGTACGTAAATACATAGACAGATGAATCGGTGGAAGACAGAAAAAAGATGTTATATAGATAAATAAAAGGTAAATAGATAAACTGATACATAGATAAAAATAGATGATAGATATATATAAAGAAAAACACACATACATGAATAAATACATAAATAGAACCAGTGACATATACAAGGAGATGATAGATAGATATATAGATAAGTCATGAAAAGATAGATAGATAATAGATGAATAGATAGATAAGTTGAACGGTGGGTGGGTGCTGAATGAATGTATTGATGGGTGATTGATGGATAAGTAGATAGATAACTGTACATATGTAGATGAAAGATAGGAGATAGATACCTATGTACATACATACATACAATATACATACATACATACATACATACATACATACATACATATATACATACATGGATACATACACAGAACAATGGATGATGAAATGATGATATGGGAGGATGGAAGGTTCGATTGATCAGTGGATATATGCATAGATAATTACATAGATAGAAAGATAGATAGATAGATAGATAGATAGATAGATAGATAGATAGATAGATAGAAGAATAGATAGATCCATTGATGTTTGGAAGTATTGATGGCAGAGAATGCAAGGACAGGAAGATTTTCATAAGGAGAGACAGAGAGACAGACTGTCAAACAGACAGATAGCTTCATAGAAAGATGTACATATTGATTGATAATAAGATAGATGCTAGAACTAATATCAGATATACTTATAGTTGGTAGAATGATATAAATTGATAAAATTGAAGTCTTATGTAAAATAAATAGAAAAAATGTAAAATTTAAATATAGATAGAAATATAGTTACAAAGTTAGATAAATAAAGAGATAAAGAAAACACATATGGAATGATAGAAAAACAAAAAAATATGATAGATACATACATAGATAGGTTGATCAATGAATAAAAACATGGAGGAAGGTATGTTATATAGATTGAAAAATATACAAATAGACAAAGATAAATAAATAAATCAATAAAATGAAAGATAGTAGAGTGATAGATGATATAAAGAAATATGGAAAGATGAATAGATGGATAACAAGATGATAAATAGAAACATAAATAAATAAATGAAAGTTATATAGATATATAGTTAAAAGATAGATTATAGATAAAAGATGATATAGAGATAGTTAAAACTCAATAAATTGTAAATACATTGACTATAGAACTATCAGTAATTATAAAATATATAATGATAACATATTAAGAAATGGAATCTAATGATACACTAAGTTAGATAGATGATACATAAGTAGAAATATATATAGGTAGAAAGAAATATAAATGGTTAGATACATTAATAAATTCAAAGATAGATAAAGAGGTAAATGATATGTAGAAAAGACAGATAAATAGAGAGATGGGTTAATGGATAGATTGGTTGATTTAATGATGGATGACATAATAAATGTATGTATGTATGGATGCTTGAAAGGTTGGATGGGTGTATGGATGGAAAAATGGATGGATGGAAGAATGGATGGATGGATGGATGGATACATGCATGGATGGATGGATGAATGGATGGAAGGCTGGAAAACAGACTGAGAGTTACATGATAAATACAAAATTAAAAATTAATAAACTAAAGGATAGATTTCAAAAGATGATATATAAGTAGATAAAAAATAGGTAGATAGACTGATAGATGATAGACAGAAAGATAAATTAATGCAAAAAGGGATGAAAAATGGAGAAAGAAAAAAATATATAGATAGATGATAAATGATAGATACATAGATGAAGAAACAGGTGAAACATGAGAAAGAGAAATTAAAAATATGTGAAGATAGTTAGATCTATGGTTAGGTAAATATAAAATATTCTTGGTTATAAATAAATATATGTTAAAAAATAGTTAGTAGGTGGAGACGTGATAGAAAATTAGATGATAGATAGATGCATAGACAGGTGATACATACATACATACTTCCATACAAATATAGACAGACAGATAATAGATCGCTGATAGATAGGTAGAGAGGTAGATAGATTAATAGACACAAAGACAGACATACAGAAGACAAAATGAAAAAAAAGTTATATTCATATAT
>NW_006440625.1:188611-196734 GCF_000325575.1 Pteropus alecto
CTTATACAAAGCTCAACAGATATAATATAGATAAATAGATAGATAGATGATAGATAAGATGATAGATAGAGAGATAAATAGATAGATAGATATTAAAAACAAACAATTGCACATGTGGTTAAAAAAATAACATTCTCTACATAAGGATAATGTAGTTAAGTAAATTTTTAACTCTTGTATTAGAAAGAGATACATTGTAGAATAAAGAGATAGTTATAGATTATTATTTGATAAAGAAGGATAAATAGATTGATAAAAACATAGATACATAGAGAAATAAAAAGAGAAATATAGATAAGTAGATAGAGAGATAAATGACAGACTGATAGATATATAGATAGATACATAGATAAATACATACATATTTACATACATACATACATACATAGACAGTTAGATAGTTACATAGATAAATGAGGAGGCATAGACAGGTGGGAAAATGGATGGATGGATAGATGGATAAAGGGATGGATGGATGGAGGGATGGATGGACGAATGGAGGGATGGATAAATGGATGGATGGATATATAGGAAGATAGAATAAGTAGAAGATAGAGATAGACATATATAGATACACAAATAAATAATAGAGAGACAGATTTATGGAAAAAAGATAAAAAGATGAAGAGATAGATGATAGATAAATAAATGTATTTATGGATAGACATACAAAAAGAAAAACTAAAGAAAAATTGTCTAGAGAGATTTATCTATCATTAGAAAAAGAGAAAAATGATCGCGGTTAAAAATACATATATAGTGAGATAGATTTTTCTTAGGTAGATATACAGAGATAGACAAATAGATAATACATAACTGAGAGATAATACATAGATTAATAGAATGATGACAGAACATATATATGTAGATAAATAGATAGACATATAGATTTATATATAGACACAAAAGATAAATAGTGATAGATACATACAGAGATACATGGAAAATAAATCGATAAATCAATAGATTCAAAGATAGATTTATAAAAAACTAAGATGAAATTAAGCATTATATAGATATATATAAATACAGTAAGGTTAAATAAATAAAAGTCTTGTTTAAAAATATACACACAGTAGGATAGATAGATATTAGAAACTTAAATAAATAGATAAACAGAAAAAATAATAGATATTTAAAAGAATAAATAGATGATAAAGAAATATTCCAAATATATATACATAATAGATAGATAGGTACATAATAAAAAGCTAGCTAATTAGCTAGATACATGCATACATACATACATACAAAGATGATAGATATATGGATAATAGATAGATAGATAGATAGATAGATAGATAGATAGATACACAGACAGTTAAATTATCAGATAAAAGACAATGAGAAGGAAAAGTGATTTGGAAATATATAACAATATTTTGCTATTAAGAAATGCATTAATCAAGATACATAGAAGTTAATTTGATTGATAGATTCATAGATATAGATAAACAAATATTTAGAAAGATACGTACATGAATAGATAGATGATAGGTTAGATAGATAGATAGATAGATAGATAGATAAATATATACATACACACATACATACCTATATAGATACATCAATACATAGATACATAGATATATGATACATACATTATAGATTGATGGATAGATAGATGGAGGGATAGAATGGATGAATGGATGGCAGATGAATTGAATGATGGTAAGACAATGAGACAAAGAAAAAAGAGTCAGACAGTAAAACAAACAAAAACAACTGTAAAACAGACAAACTAACAGACAGAAAGAGAGATAGATAAATATACTGATTTATAGTAAGACACATGATGATCCAAATAAGACATAAATTGTAGGAGGAAAAAGATAAATCAAAGACAGAGAATTGACAATTAAGACAAAAATAAGACATAAATTGTAGGAATACATAAATTGTAAGAAGAAAAGATAAATCAAAGACAGACAATTAAATAAATTGAAACATGGTAGGTTTGACATAAATTTACATACATAAGAGATACGTACTTATATTGATAGCCAAATACGTCGATAAATAAAGAGGTTGAGAATTACCCAGAAGATACATGATATGTGGATAAATGATAGATGATAGAAAGAGAGAGAGATACATGATAGACTATAGATAGATGATAGATAAAGAGATAGATAGATAGATGATAGATAGATAGATGATAGATAGATAGATAGATAGATAGATACATTGATACATAGATACATAGATAGATGATAGACAGATGATAGATAGAGAGATAGAAAAATAGATAGATGATAGATAGATAGATAGAAATAGATAGATAGACAGAAAGAAGACAAATAGACATATAAATAGATACAAAAGTAGATAGAAACATAGATATATAGATTGCAAAATAGACAGATAAATAGAGAGATAGAAATATTCATATTTAAATATTTATGTAGATGACACATAGATGGATAGATAAAGAGATGAATACGTACCTAAAGATATAAACAAATATTTGAAAGGTAGATAGAATGAAAAAGAAATAGATCGATAGATAGATAGAACAATGGATGATGGAATGATGGATACATCGATAGATCAATAGATTTATGGATGAATAAATAGATACATTAGATCGAGAAATAAATAGATGATGGATAGATAAATAAATAGATATGTGATGAAAGATAATAAATAGAATGATATATAGAATGACATATCAAAGACAGAAAGATGAATACATAAAATATCTAGATAGATAGATGATAGAGAGATAGAATGATAGATAGATAGATAGATAGACATAAAAACAAATGATAGATTGAAGGATATATTGAGAACAATAGAATTATGCATCGATAGATGGATGGCTGTATGAATTGGTGGAAGAATTAATGGATGGATCAATACCTGAATTGAGGGATGGATTAATGGATTGATGCATAGAATGATAAATGGATAGACTGTTAGATGGTAGATGATAGACCGATAAATACATACATAGATAAATAAATATACGATAGATAAAAAGATACATACAATATAAGATACATAGTCACTAGATGATAGATAGATAATCAATTGATAAGGGATGAATAATAAATAAAGATGTAAAAAGACAGTTAAAAAGGCATATGAAAAGATATTTATATAAATAAATAGAATACAAATAGTAAGATGCATAAAGAAACCAATGACTAATTTGAAAACGATAATGATAATTTGATAAATTAAGCGACGGATTGATAAATTACATAAAGATTTAAGAAAGAGAGATAATTATAGATAGATAAATAGATAGATAGATGACAGACAGATAGATAGATACATAGATAGGTAGATAGATAGATAGATAAATGAGGAGGGATAGATGGGTGGGAAAATGGATGGATGGATGGATGAATGGATGGATGGATGGATGAATAGATAAATGGAGGAATGGATGGATGGATAAATGGATAAATTGATATATAAGTAGATGGAATAAGTAGATGATAGACAGTGAGAGACATATAGAGAGATTGATAAATGGAAAAAGTTAAATAGATGAAGAGATAGAAGGATAGATAAATTAATGCATGTATGGATAGACATATAAAAAGAAAAAATAATTAAAAATGTATAGAGAGATTTATCTATCATTAGGAAAAGTGAAAAATGATCGTAGTTAAAAATATATATATAGGTGGATAGATATTTGTTAGGTAGATATACAGAGATAGATAGATAGATGCTTGATAAATGAGAAGTAAAAGATAGGTAGATTAATAGAATGATGACAGAAGATATAATGTAAATAAATAGAGAGATTGATGGATTTATATATAGATACATTAGATAAATAGTGATTGATACATACTGAGATTGATGAAAAATAGATCGATAAATCAATAGACTCAAAGATAGATTAATAAAAAAACAAAGACTAAATCAAGCATTATATAGATAAATATAACTATAGTAAGGATAAATGAATTAAAGTCTTGTTTAAAAATATACACACAGTAGAATATATAGATATTAGAATATTAAATAAATAGATAAATAGATAACATAAGATATTTAAAAGAATAAAGAGATGATAAAGAAATAGTCCAAATATTATACATAATTGATAGATAGATAGATACATAGTAAATAGCTAGCTAGCTAGATACATACATACATAGATGATAGATAGATAGATAGATTAATTGATTGATAGACAGTTAAATTATCAGATAAAAAGATAATGAGAAGTAAACGTGATTTGGAAATATATAACAATATTTTGTTATTAAGAAATGCATTAATAAAGATACATAGAGAAGTTAATTCGATAGATTGATAGATATAGATAAACATAAATATTTAGAAAGATAGATGCATGATAAGATAGATAGATGATAGACTAGATAGATACATACATACATACAAAAATATGTACATACACACATACATACATACATAGGTACATAAATACATAGATACATAGATACGTAATACATTGATTGTAGATTGATGGATGGATAGAAAGATGGAGTGATAGAATGGCTGAATGGATGGCAGATGAATTGAATGACTGTAAGACAATCCGACCTACAGAAAAAGAATCAGACAGAAAAAGAAACAAAAACAACTGTAAAACAGACAAACTAAGAGACAGAAAGAGAGACAGATACATATACTGAATTATAGTAACATACATGATGACCAAATAAGACATAAATTGTAGGAGGAAAAAGATAAATCAAAGACAGAGAGTTGACAATTAAGACATAAATAAGACATAAATTGTAGAAAGAAAAAGATAAATCAAAGACAGAGAGTTGACAATTAAGACATAAATAAGACATAAATTGTAGGAAAAAAAGATAAATCAAAGAAGGAGAGTAGACAATTAAATAAATGGAAAAATGGTAGGTTTGATATAAATTTATATACATAAAAGATACGTAGTTATAGAGATAGCTAAATACGTAGATAAATAAAAAGGTAGAGAATTACACAGATGATAGATGATATATAGATAGATGATACATGATAGAGAGATAGATGATAGATAGATAAATAGATAGATAAAAAAGTAGGTAGATAGATGATAGATGGATAGATAAAAGAAAATAAAAGGAAGGTAATAAAGAAAAGGATCAATGATTTAGAAAAAATAATTATAATTTTATTTTAAGAGAGAGTTTAAAAAAAATAAATACATGAGTTAAATACATAGAGAGATGATAGATAGATGGACACATGAGATAGATAAATAGATTAGATAGCTAGATAGCGAGCTAGATAGATATTTGCATGGATAGATAAATACATAGATGATAGATAGATGATAGATGATAGATAGATGATAGATGATAGATAGATGATAGATGATAGATAGATGATAGATGATAGATAGATGATAGATGATAGATAGATAGATAGATACATACATACATACACACATACATACATATATACACAGATACATAGATACATAGATAGATACATGGATCGATACATAGATGAATATCAGGAAAGTGGGTGGATGGGTATATGAATCACAAATTGATTGACAAATATATATGAGATCAACTGATAGTTGAAATAATAAATTCTTAAATACTCAAATATATAGAACATTATACAGATGTTAATGAAAAATTAACATATTTTACATTATATCTCAGTAATTAGGTACTATAAAATATATTTTTTAGATATACTTGCTTTAACCTATAGATACATTCTTATACATGAATAAATTCATATAGATAGGTAAATAGATTGATTGATATAAATTGATAAGAATAAATAGAGAGTTGGTAGATACATAGCTCAATAAATAAACAAATAAAGACATAATATTATATATTTAAATAGAAAAATAGATGATAGATAAATATACAAAAAGTAAATAAAAAGGGAGATAAATAGAAAATAGATAAATACGAAGAAAGAGAAATGAATGAATAGATAGATGTATAGGCAGATAAATGCATATATACGTAGAATGGTAGATATCAATGACAAAAAACCATAAATGAATATCTATAAGATTAGAGAGATATAGATAGATAGATGATAGATAGACAGATGACAGATTGATAGATGATAGATTAGATAGATAGAAAGATAAAAAGATAGATAGATATACTCTCTAGATTAATTGATAGATAAAATAGTTACATAGATGGTTGATTGAAGGTGATAGATAGATGATAGAGAGATAGATACAAAGATAAATAGATCTATAAATAAGAGAAAAGTTGTTAGACACACTTCTCAATAGACAGATAATAGTCAGTTATAAACATTCATATTTAAATATTTATGTAGATGATACATCGTTTGATAGATAAAGAGGTGAATATTTGCCTCAAGATATAAACAAATATTTGAAAGAAAAATAGAAAGAAGATAAATCGATAGGTAGAAGAATGGATGATGGAATGATGGATGAATGAATGTATAGTTCGATACATCAATGGATATGTGGATAAATAAATAGACAGATTAGAAAGATAAATAAATAAATAGATGATAAATAAATAAATAAATAAATGATAGAAAGAGAGATAATAAATAGAATGATATGTAGAATGATATATCAATGACAGAAAGATGAATACACGTAAAAGATCTAGATAGATAGATACATAGATAGATACATAGATAGATTAGATAGATGATAGATATATAGATATGTAGATAGATAGGCAGAAAACAAGATGATAGTTTGAAAGATAGATTGAGAACAATAGAATTATGCATCGAGAACAATAGAATTATGAATTGATGGAAGAATTAAAGGATGGATCGTTAACTAAATGGAGCGATGGATTAATGGATTGGTACTTGGAAAGATAGAGAGATAGACTGATAGATGGTAGATGATAGACCGATAAATACATAGATAGATAAACAAATATACGATAGATAAGAAAGTAGATAGTTACATACATAGTAACTAGAGGATAGATAATAAATCGATTAGGCAGAATAATAAATAAAGATATAAAAAGACAGTTAAAAAGGTATTGAAAAGATATCTATATAAGTAAATAGAACACAAATAGTAAGATAATAAACAAACCGATGACTAATTTGAAAACGATAATGATAATTTGATAAATTAAGCAATGGATTGCTAAATTACATAAAGATGTAAGGAGAGATGGATTATAGATAGATAGATGATAGATAGATAGATGATAGATAGATATAGATAGATGACAGATAGGTGATAGATAATAGATAGATAGATAGATAGATAGATAGATAGATAGATACATAGATAGATAGATACATACATATGTATGCACATACATATGTACTCGCATAGATAAATAGACAGATAGATAGACACATAGAGAGATAGAGAGATAGATAAATTGATCGATAGATACATGGATAGTTAGATAAGAGATAGATGATGAAGTGATGAATGGATGGGTGGATACATTAATAATAGATAGATACATGATATATATAAGATATACTTACATATAATATAACAGAAATTTAGACATTTAATATATAGACTACTAGAAAAATATTAATAAATGAAACACTTTTATATGATATATCAATCATTAGGCAAGTTTAAAAACATTGTTTTAGATATATATTATTGATCGTAGATAAATTTTCTAAATATAAACATGTATATACATATAAATAAATAGATCGATGAAATACAGAATCATATATATTTAAATAAATAGGTAGATGATAAAAAGTTTATACATAAATATATAGGCTGATAAATATATGTAAAATAAAAATTCATAAATATATAGAAAGATATATGCACAGTTCAAAGAAGAGAGAAGATAAGTACATTGATAAAAAATAGATAGACATATAAAAAGATATGTATTGATAGACAATGGACACATATAGTTAGAAGGATGATAGATAGATAAAAGGTAATGGTAGTTAAATAAATTAAGAATTTAATACATGGATGGATATACAAAGAGATATAAATATGCAAATAGATATATAGGTAAATAGATACATATATAAATACACAGATAGACAGATACATAGATAGGCAGGAGATAGAGGAAAATACAGTTAGATAGATAAAACACAAACACTAAGGTACATGAAGAAAATGATCAGTGACTTACAAAAAGATAATGATCATTCAATATATTAAAAAATAAATTAATTAAAAAACATAAAAAAGTAAA
>NW_006440625.1:197183-198729 GCF_000325575.1 Pteropus alecto
TTCAAAAAATAAATGAATGACATTATAGATGAATACGTGAATAGATAAATAGAAGATACATAAATAGATAATGGTAGATAAATAAATAAATTAAATATGGTAAGATAGATAAATAAACAAGTTATCGATATTTAATCGATAGATAGTTAAATAAATAGATGGATGTATAGGTAGATAATTAAAAATATAGATTGTAGATAGATAAAAGAAGACATAGATAGTAGATTATAGATAGATAATGGGTGGATAAAAGGATAGATTGAGAGATTGATGGATAATTGATAGATTGACATACGGAGAATAAATATAGAGATAAATATGAGAGTTTGACAAGTAAATTAATAGATAATTACATATTAATGTAGATAGACAATTAGTCAGATTTTTTTTTAAATAAAATGAAAATTTTAACATGACAAATCATTAGCTAAGTTAAGAATATTGTTTCGGTAATGTTTTAGTGAACAGAAAAATTGATTGTTATACATCGATATATTAGTATACATAGATACAGACATAGAGATAGATTTATTTATATAAAGATAGATAGAAAAATGGTTAGAATATAAATCTACATATGAATACATGTCGATAGAGAAATTGATAGAAAAAGAGACAGAAAGACAAATATAGAGAATAATAGTTGACAGATATTTAGACATTTTTATAGATTCATAGATACAAAAATAAAAAAACATAGATAGATATAGATGACAGATAGAGAGAGAGAGACAGAAAAGGATAGATCAATAGCTAAATACATAGAAAGATTAAAAAATGGATGATTGCATGTATGGCGGTGGGCGAATAGATAGACACATATGGATAAAATGATGAATCGATATATACATAGATGATAGATAGGTAGATAAATTGATAGAAAGATAGATATATGATAAATAAAAAAATAGAGAAAAAGGTAGAAAGACAGAAGTTAGACGGATAGATGGAAATTGATAGAAAACTAATCATGAACACAAATAAAAGCTTCATATACAAAAAATGATGTGATTTTTTAAATACTTGATAATTAGACATATTAACAGATTTATAAATATACCTACAAAGGTTAGATGGAAACATAGATGGATAGATAGAATGATATATAGATAGAAAAATAAACAATAAAAGATCGATAAATAAGTACATAAATACATAGAGGGATACATAGATAAAAATAAATAGATCGAGAGATACATATATGTTACATAGATAGATAGATAGATAGATAGATAGATAGATAGATAGATAGATGCATACATACATACATGCATACATACATGCATACATACATACATAGATGGATACATCGCTACATAGATTTATAAATACATAGATAGGTAGGTAATGATGTTAGATAGATGGTAGATAGATAGATGATAGATAGATAGGAAGATAGATAGAAAGAAGCTAAATAGATAGGTGATTAGATAAATAGAAACATTGATAAATAGTAGATAGATAAATGATACATAGATAGATACATAGATAGATAGATAGAGATAGATAGATGATAGATATGTGTGTATTTAGGCAAAAATATATT
>NW_006440625.1:198755-204207 GCF_000325575.1 Pteropus alecto
TGCATAGGTAATGAATCGATGAATTGATGAATAGTTTGATAGACAGGCACAGGATAAATATATAGAAAGATAAAAATATAATTATATAGATAAATAGATGATAAATTTATAGATGAATAGTTGGATAGATTCATGGATGGATAATTTGACAGATTCACGGATAGATGATAAATAGAGAGAAGGAGCAATAGATGGAAAAATATATAGATACATACATAAAAACGGATAAATGGAAGAAAATATACATAAATAAATAGATGATAACTGATAGGTAAATAGATATATAATAGAAAGATCGATGTAAACATACATAGATACATACATATGTACATACATACAAGATGCATAGGTAAATAGAAACATAGATAGACATATAAATACATAAGTAGATACATAAACAGTTAGAAAATGATAGATAATAGATCAAAACATAGAATAATAAATGATAGATACATAAGTAAACATGTAGATACTTCAATGAAAAGAATCACATATATTTAGAGATAGGTAGAGGTAAATAGATGGATTGATAGATAAAAAGAAAGATAGGTATATAAATTGTTAGGTATATAAAAAACTCATTAAAAAGATGACACATAGATAGAAAACAGATAGGAAGATAGGTGGACATATTAATACAAATATTATACACAAATAGATATATACAAAAATAGGAAAAGATAATAAATAGATAAATGAGAGATAGATAATAAATAAATGAAGGGAAAATTACATAGACTGATATATAAAGACATAAAGAGATAAATAGGTAGATAGATAGATAGATAGATAGATAGATAGATAGATAGATAGATAAAATGAAGGAAGAAAAGAAAGGTAAAGGGTTAGAAGGTTGGATGGAAGGATGGATGGATGAATGGATGGATGGATGCATCGATGGATGGATGCATGGATGCTTGGACGGATAAATTGATGGATGAATTGATAACTGAATGAAAAAATCTATGAATAAATGGAAGATTGCATAAATGGATTGATGGATGTTGATTTGACGATGGATTGAATGATAAATACATAGATTAGATAGATGATAAATAGTAGAGAAATAGATACATGGAGAAATAGATACATGTAGAGATATTGACAGATAAATAGATGATAGATAGATGATAGATAGATAGATAGATAGATAGATAGATAGATAGATAGATATTTGATGATAGGTAGATAATAAATAGTGAAATGATAAATTGCTAAAGATATAAAAAATAAATTGCTAAAGATATAAAAAATAATTAAATATGTATAAAAATAGATAGCTATATATAGAGATGAAACACAAATAAATAGTAACATACATAAACACAATGATGAGTGATTTGGAAAACGATAATGATAATTTGATATATTAAAAAACAGAATAATGAAGATACATAAACAAGAACGATAGACTGATAGATTATAAATAGATATATAGATAGATTGACGAAGGAGATAAATAGATACATGATAGATAAATACATTGGTGATGGAATGATGAATGCTTGGGTGGATATATCAATAAGAGACAGATAGATGATAAGTATGAGACGAACATTTTTCACATGTTTTATCAATCATCAGGTAAGTTGAAAAACAAATTCTAAAAATAAATTATTGAATTGATATATAGCTTTTATAGATATAGGCAGATAACTAGATTGATAGATCACGAGAATCATATATATGTAAATAGGTAAATGATAGATTGATAGATGATAGATAGTAATATAAATAGATATATTAACAGAGAAATGTGTACATAAATAGAGAAATGACAGATAGATAGAAAGATGGATAGACAGATAGACAGACCCAAGAAGATAAGATATAGATAAATAAGTAGAAAGATGAATACATAGACAGATAAAGAGAAAAATGTTAGAGAGATAGAAAAATACATTGGTAGATAAACAGATGATATGATAGATATATAGATAGATGAATTCACAGAGAAGTATATGAATTAAAGAAAGGATGAAGTCCAAAGAAATGATTGAAAATAATACTTACCTAAAGACAGAGAGTAGGATCCACTAACAAAGAACAGACAGAGAGATACATAAAGATGCATATATTGATGAATAGATACATTAAGAAGGACAGAAAGAGAAACAGTTAAAATAGAGAAATATATATAAAAATAGATGATGGGTAGGTAGATAGATATATGGCCAGATAAACGGTTGATAGATAGATGATAAATATAGAGAGAGGGATAATAAATGAAAAGAGATATAAACACAAAAATAGAAAAATATGTACATAGATGAATGTAAAGATAGAACACATATAAATAGTAAGATATACAGTCAAAGAGAATGAGCATTCATTACAAATATATAATGGAAATTTGATATAATAAGAGATTGATTAATAGAGATACATACAGAAGTTAGATATTTAGATACACAGATGGATAGATGATGGTTGCATGGAAGAATGGATGGATGAATGGATGGTTGGAAGGACAGAATGATACATAGATAGATTAAGTAGATAGAAAGACAGTTCATTAGATAGATGATAGATAGATACATACATACACACATACATAGAAATGAAGACAGTTAAATATGAGATTCATTAATAAATAGATTAATAGATATTTAGAAACAGACAATTAGAAAGCTATTTATTAAATAAAACTAACAACTTTTACAAAATTTATCAACATTAGGTAAGTTAAATGTACTGTTTTAAAGAAAAATCTTGTTGAATCAATAGACTTTATATATAGCTAAACTTATATAGATACATAAATAAGTATACAAATAAATGATAGAAAGCTAGAGAAACAGATGGCTAAACACATGGATGAAAAATGTTACCTAGTTAATTTTATAGACACATAAATAGATGGATAAATAGATACATAAATGATAGAGAGAGAGACAGAGAGAGAAAGAAAGATCATAAGATAGAAATATTGATAGATAGAAAAATAGATAGATGGATAGATATATATGAAATACATTGATAAAAGCACTAAGAGTTAGAAACTTCCATACATACAATTAGACAGATATTTATTAAATAAAACTATCACTTATTAAAAGATATACAAATCAATAAGTAAATTGAAAGTAATTATTTAAAGGATACTTTGTTGACAGGTAGTTATAGAACAATCAGGAAATTGATAGTTATAGAGAAATAAATTGATATAGATACATAAGGTAATAAATAGATGATAGGTATATAGAAGATAAATATATAGAAGTTTGCATAAATGCATAGACATATAACATAAATAGATAAAGTGATGGATAAATCGATCGATAGATGAATAGAAATAAAACAAAAATAAATGGTAAGCTATTTAGAAGAAGAGAATGATCAGAGATTTATAAATACATGCTGATAATAATTTATATTAAAAGAGATAAAGAAACATACATACAGGAGTAAAATAGAAAGATTGATATGAGATAAATTGATAAACTAATAGTTAAATATGTATTTAGAAAGACAGTGACATAGATATTTTTTAAATAAAGCTACCATATTGATACAGAATTTTTGAATCATTAGACAACAAAAAATAATGTTTCATAGAGATGTACTGTGAATTCGATAGATCACCATAGATAGATAAATAGATGAGTGGGTAAATAAATAGATAGATAGAAAGAGAGAACACAATTAAATAGTAAGATATATAGATGAAGCGAACGAACAGTGATTACAAATATATGATGATAATTTGATATATTATGAGATAGATTAATAAAGACATAAAAATGATACACATATAGATAGATACATAGATGGAAAGGTGATGGATAAATAGATGGATGGATAAATAAATAAATGGATGGAAAGGTAGAATGATAGATAAAATAGATAAAAAGATACTTGGTGGATGGATAGATAAATAGAAAAATAGATAAATAATGTTCAGATTAATATTATATACAATGACAGATACATTGATAGTTAAATATTTAGAAACATAGACAATTATACAGATATTAATTAAATAAAACTAACATTTTTTACATAATTTATCTACTATTATTTAAAAATATATTATTTGAGAGAAATACTTTGTTGATTCACTGCATAGAAACTAGACATGAATAAAATTATATACATAACAAATAGATAGATGATAGAAAGATAGAGATACAAATGACTAAACAGACGAATAATCATTAGATAACAAATAGATACATAGATAGGTAGATAGATAGATGATACATAGATACTTAGATACATAGATACATAGATATGTAGATAGATAGATAATAAATTCATAGATCATAGATTATAGATAAAGAAAGAGATAAAAAATAGAGATAAACATATACTTAAATACATCATATATAAGTAGAGAAATGAAAAGTTAAAACACAAATAAATCGTAAGATATATTAACAGAAAGAACGATCAGTAATTTAGATATATAAAATGATAATTTGATATGTTAAGAGATAGATTAATAAAGATACATATAGAAGTTAGATAGGTTGATACATATATGGTTTGCTGGATGGATGGATGGATGGATGGATAAATGGAAGGATGAATGGATAGATGGATGGATGGAATGAATGATAAATACATTAGATATATAGATAGATTGTACATAAATACATAGCTAGATAGATGATAGATAGGAAAATAGATAGATATAAAAAGAGATTAGATTGGTAAATAAAAAGTTAAATAAATAAATACATAGGAAGAAACTATAAATAAACAAAGCTTAGATATGTCGATATTTAGGTAGACAATTAGACAAATATTTATTTTAAAAACGCCCTGACATTCTTTTCATAGACATATCAAACATTAAGTAAATGAAAAACCATTGTGCTAAAGAGAGATAATTAGTAAAACAGATACTTTTTGAGATATGTATAAATAGATACTGTAGAAAAATTGATATAGATAGATAAAAAATAAATAAAAAGATAGAATATTTATCTGTAAATAGAAAGATAGATATGTAGAGTAATAGATACATTGAAAAGCAGAAATATAAAAAATAAATAAAGGACAGATGATTATCAAATTGAGAAATACATACATACATAAGTACACAGACAAATATATAAATGTATTTTACATAATTTCTCAATCACTAGGTAAGTTAAAACTATTGTTTCAGAGAGTTAGATGACACAATAGATAGATGTTATATGTATATGTATCGTTAGGTCAATTAAAAAATATTGTGTAATAAAGTGATACGTTGTGGAATAGATAGATACACAGAAAAATTGATTGATATCTAAAGATTTGATAGAAAATGATAGAAAGATATATATATAGATGAAATCATGAATGATAGAAAAAATAAATGGGTAATAAATTGATATATTAAAAAAGAATTGTTGATTGATATAGACAGATAATAGAAATGCAAAGAGAAAATTAAATGAAATCAAATGATAGCATATATTGAGATATAGTTTTTGATATAAATAAATATATAGTAAAATAT
>NW_006440626.1:0-440 GCF_000325575.1 Pteropus alecto
TTGTACGCGGCCATTCTCATTTTCTTTCTGGCCTATGTTGTCGACGAGGGCTACGTCATTATGCAAGAAAGGGCCTCCTACGTGAAGAGTGTGTACAATTTGCTCAACTTTGCTCTAAAATGCATATTTGCCATGTTGATCGTGCTGCTTTTAAGGAAACACGTCTTGGCCGCCGGCCTAATTCAGCTTCACTCGTCGAACTCCGCAGAGTTCATTCCCTTTCATGCAGTCTCTCAAGTAGATCACGCCATGAGGGTCACGTTGGGTTTCCTGCTCTTCCTGACGATTTTGAAGACCCTCAGGTATTCCAGAGTTTTTTATGATGTGCGCCTGGCTCAAGGGGCCATCCAGACGGCGCTGCCCGGCATCTTCCACATGGCGCTCTTGATGTCCATATACTTCTTCGTGTACATGGCTTTTGGCTGCCTGGTATTCTGTAC
>NW_006440626.1:1106-5731 GCF_000325575.1 Pteropus alecto
GCTTTGGAGCCCAGGGCAGTTTATAGTGTTACCCTGGTAGTTCTCTCTGCAGACCAGAGCTTCCTCCGCCCTCATGCCCTCCATCCACATCCATCCTTACTTTCTGGCAGGGCCAGGAAGAGACTGTGGGGAGTCCCAGGACTTGTGCTGGAGCTTGGGAATGCAGGGGCGGGAACGGGGGTCAGATTCCTGAAGCTTCCCATCTACTCCCTAAGCCTCCTTCATGTTAAAATGTAGAACTGAATATTATTTTCTGGCTTGGAGACAAATTTTTGTTAAACAACAAAGAGGTGCGTATATAGATTCACACAGAAAGATAGTGAATGTTCTACATATTGCATATAGAAATATATAGAAATATCCAGGATTTGGGTGTTTGGTTATTTACAGTCTGGATTGTTATTGAATAATAAAGAACATGTGGTTTATTGTTTAAGAGAAACGAGTGCTGGCAGCTGTTGTATTTTCACTCAGAAGCATGGCATTTATGCAACTGCCATATCGGAGTTAAACGTATGACTTCTGTGAGACGCACAGTGACTTCTGTACGACGGGCATCAGCACATGCATCCTACCCTGGAAGTCGGGGCTGGGATGGCGGGACAGCAGAGTCAGCCAGTGACACTTTGTCTCTGGTGTGGATTGTTCATCTAGGTCCCCGTAATGCTGGCAGTGCCCATCCGAGCCAGCTTCTATCTGAGATTCCTAGGGACACCACTTGGGACACTCAAGTCGGAGCGGAGTCTTCTCTGCCAGGGAGAACATGAAGGTGTTCAATGACCTGCCCAAGGCCACTCACACAGTTTGGGTTGGAGATCAGATATAGATTTTCTAAGGGCTCTGCGGGTCATGGTCATCGCCTGGTCCACACTTGCCCACTAATTCTGCCAGGAGCACACATTTGTAGTTAGCACCTGTCTTTACCACCTGACTTCTGAACAGGTTAAGAAAAAGAGTCAACACGGTAGGGGTGTGAAAAAAGTGATTACTTTTTCTGATGGAGGCAGCCATCTGTCAGACACATTTGCCCATGGAACCGCACAATGGGTCACGGAATAAGCCCCAGTTGCAGGTAGAGCGGAACTTCTCAAACCCCTGGGCTCTGCACCAGTACCAGGCCATGGCCTGATAGTAACTGGGGATCACAGCAGGAGGTGAGCGGCAGGTGAGAGGGCGGAGCATCATCTGTACCACAACAGTTCCCCAGCGCCAGCATCACCACCTCAGCTCCACCTATGATCATCAAGCGTTAAGATTCTCATAGGAGCACCGGTCCCTGGTACTAAAAAGGTTGGAGACCGCTATGTTAGAGGCTTTGGAGACCAGTGGCAGGTGTGCCAGAGAATCAGAGCTCTGGGGAAGGTGGTGGCATGGTCAGACAGCCTTCCTAAATGTTGAAATCAGCTGAAGTCCTGCTCTCCGGACACCCTGAGAGGATCGGGGTTACCCTGGTTGGCGTCCCTTCCCACGCAGACAGCTCCAGGGTTGGGAGGAGCCTCCCAACCCGGGTCAACAAAGTATCTTATGTTTGAGAGCTATGAGCTGGAGAGGGAGTTACAGGGTCGTACACACAGAGCCTAAGGGGCAATCCCTGCCTGGAAGGTCTCAGGGGTCCAGGCGGGGGACCCGGGTACCAGCATAGAGGCGGTCCAGGACAGGGTGAGGACCAGGATGGCAGCCGCGGGTCTTGCAGTGGAGACAGGACTCTCAACTTGTGGTTACAATGAGGTGTCAAGGCAGTCACAGGGTCTCTCCAAACGTGGCCAGGAGCAGAGAGCGTGGGGGCCTTCTAATCTGGTGGAGTCATGACAAGCATTAGATATTTTAAATGTAGAGATGCCAATTATAATATTATCGGGAAAATAAAGTAACAAGTGACAGAAGTCAAAATACAGGTTTCTTTTGAAGGGCATTATCAATACTTTTGCTTTAAATTCTAATCTGCATTTACTTCATTTTGATTTTCAGATTGCCTTTCTCAGTCTTCACTTAAATACATAATGTGTAATACTCATTTAGTAATGTGATTTTTAGAAAGCTTATAAGAGATTCTCATAAGACCACTTTTATGCCACATTTTATAAGTATTGGCAGAATATATAGGTAATTATTTTCTCCAGCAAGCCTACCCCTAACGCTGTGGGGGCCCCGTCCAGGATGAAAATATCTACATATATAAATATTTAAAGTTTATATAACTTACAAACCATTACATAATATAGTTTATATCCACCTATTTGAGAAATACACCTCCACAAAGATAAAATACAAATTATATGTAAAGCTCTGGTTTTCAGATAGCTGAAAATGGGCAAATAGCAAAGAAGTGAATTATTGTGTATCCCTGGGGGTTCTTCTGTTAATGGGCCACTGATGCTCAGATGAGTAAAAAGACATACATAATCCATAACCTGTTATGTATGTGTTCTGGAAGATTCATTTTTCTTGCCTTCATCTCAAAAAAGTCATTACGTTGATAATAATGATTTTCACATAATTGTGTGGTATCGACAATAGTGGCAAGTTAGACACTGTAATTTGCAGGTAGTTTTTATGAGTTGGGGGACACTTCATTGTGCTGAGGTAGGGGCGACTGGAATCGTCTTTAAAATTCTTAAAGCTTTAGATTTAGAATTGAACCATGAATATTGGTTGCACGTTTAAACAATACAAGGAGGATGCACACGAAAAATTATCATCGTTGCAAGAAATATTTCAAGATATTGATCCAAAGAAAGTCACTGCTATAACCACAGTTGAGGTCATGTTTTCTAGTAACAAAATCAAAGTGCTTGCTAATTCCTGGGGCCCAGGGACGGGGCTCCTCTTGCTCACCCTGGTCTAAGAGTAGTCCGTTCCCAGAATTACTAAAATACCTGTATAATCCTTATTTCTCAATTCCCCAAAGGAAAACGTCTCAGACGCCAGGCCCGCTGGCTTCAGAGTCAACCCCAAACCCTATAGAATGGTGCCTCACATACACACGAGTGGAGGCCAGGAGTGAGGTGGGTGGGTCGCCATTGCAGAGACAGGGACAGGGAAGACTGGGAGCCAGGAGAACCTTTGGAAGCCGCGGAGGATGGGGAAGGCCGGGGAGGTCGAAGTATAGGCCCAGATCACGATGGGCACGGCAGGCCACTTTAGGGCTTTCAAGGAGCACAGTGATAGGGCCCAAGTGCGCACGGCTTTACAAAGGTCCCAGGAAGCCATATGGCTGTGCGGAACCCATCCTGGCTGATGTCTTACGGGCACACTCGTCCCTGCCTGCGGCCCAGGCGCAGGGGACTCCCGTCCTAGTGGGGGACAAGGAGCACGCGAGTTAACTAAGACCAGGGCACTTCGACCCGAGGCGCGTGAAGAGCGAAAGCAAGGAGGGACAGCGATGGGGATCGACCTCCGCGCAGTCAGGTTCTCTGCGGGACGCACATCAGCGGCCTCGACTCTCAGAACCCGATGGAAAAGTCAGCGAGAGACCGACAACCTTGGAGCGGCCACAACAACAGGCCCAGTCAGCGTGCTCTGACCGCCTTAGGCCCACGACCGCCCCAGTCACCACATTTTCCAAAGCTCGGGATCTGATTGATTCCGCGGAGGCGGAGGTCCGTCACAAAGCCCAACCTGCCCCGCGCCGCGCCAGCGCCACGGGCCAGGTGTGCAGAGGTGCACGTGCGCTGAGCGTCCGGAGTCCCGGAGGCGGGGCTGCACAAGACCCTTGCGCTTGGCCCTCGGGGCGGGGCCAGGCTGTGTGTGGGACGGACCGCACACGCGCCGTGCGCGTGGACAGTCGGGGGCGGGGTCGCACATGCGCTCTACGCCTGGCACATGGGGGCGGGGCCGCAATGCGCCGTGCGACTGGGCTATCAGAGGCGGGCCGGACGGAAGTCGGTGGCAAGCGCCAGGTGCCAGCCATGGGCTCACGGCTGCCGCTTGCCACCTGTCCCGGCCCTCAGTGGAGGTTTGCGGAGTTCCGAGCGCCACAGCTCGGAGTGACTCCCTGAGGCGTTGGGAACGCGACAGAGGGCGCGGGAAAGGCCTCCCCCGGCTGAACTCCCGGGGTTTGGGCCTGGAGGTGCGAGCCATCTGTACGTCGGGAGGGGCATTTCAGGAAACCGCGAGGAAGGCTCAAGTGTAAAGGTTAGGAATAAAAACTAAGCAGAGATGAAGGGAAAAAAATCAGTGAACTTTATGAGGGGGCGATAGAGATTCTCCAGAGTGAAACAGAGAGGAGAGGGCACAACACACCCCGGACAGAGGGCGACGCCCTGGAATTGGCCCCTGGAATCTCAGCAGGAGGAGGGACGGAGAGGGGAGGAGTGTGACAGGAAGGGGGAGAGAGAGAGAAGCAGTGACGGTTAAGAACTTTCCCAAAACAATGAAAGATAGCAAACCACAAGTCAAAACTGCTTAAGGAAACACACAGGCAGGATAAATAACTTTAAAAGGAAAGGGATTCTATGTTTTCCAAACTGCTGAAGGACAAAGGAAAAATCTTGAAGGCGGCCAGAGGGAAGTTGCACAGGCAGGGGTGTGGGGGGCCTTCTGGGTGGACGGCAAGAGCAGAGGCAAGGCGCCGGGAATAACGGGGAGCTCCGAGGGTTGGTCCGTGGCGGGGGGGGGGGGGACTG
>NW_006440626.1:8190-11757 GCF_000325575.1 Pteropus alecto
AAGGTAGCGAGGCTACGTAAGCTATGAGGATCGGTAGGTTAGGTGTATTAAATGAATGGATTTTCGACTCACGATATTTTCAGCGGACGATGGGTTTATCAGGACATAACCCCATTGTCAGTCAAGGAGCATCTGTACCAGGCAGCTGTGAAACCGAATGAATAAAGCTACGTGAATCATGGAGGCTCTATCCTCATGACCTTATCTAACCCTAATCACCTCCAAAAGCCTCCCTCCCCCCATACCTAACACCATCACATCAGCAATTGGGGCTTTACCGCATGAATTTGGGGATGACATAAACACTCAGTCCATAATCCCTCTAATACTGGACTTGGGTGAGGTGACCCACGGGAAACTGCTGAGATTTGACCGTGTTTGACCTTCAAAGCACCAACTTTCTGGGGCCCGACTTAACACACACTGTCCTGGGCAGCTCTGATTGGGCTCCATGGGGCATGATGGGCTCAAAGCATGCGTCACGCTCGCTCGTTCTTTCTCACTCGTATCTAACGCCGGGGCTGGTTCCACGGGTGTGCAACCGGGGCCATAACACAGGTCCCCACATTTAGAATGTCACTGTGCTTGGATGAAAGCTCTGCTGTCACCATCTTGAAATCGTAATTATTTTTGAATAAGGATACCACGTTTTCATCATCCCAGGGCCTCGGAAATCATGAGATTTTCACGTAAACTCCAAATGTCTGGAAATTAAACAACGCACTCTTAATTCAAGGGTCAAAACGAAATCGGGAAATTAGAAATACTTTTAATCGAATGATAACGACAAAAAGGCGTGATGCAAATAAGCAGCGTTTGGCGGGGAAACTTACGGCATGAAATTTTTGCATCGGAAAAGAAGGTCGAAAATCAATGACTCACGGTTTCGCCTTTAGAAAGTAGAAAAAGGAAAGCAGAGTAAGAAACGCACAGTTATTCCTCCCTGGGGCGCAGGGAGCTCCAGGCCCTCTTGATCGCCAGCGCTTCCCAACCTTCCAGGGCCGGGGCTTCCCGCTAAGGGGCCTTCTCAGCGGGTCAGGAACCTGGGCCCAGCGAAAGCAGGCCGGGATCTGAGGTCGACACAGGCGGGGGCGGGTGCCCGGCGCCCGCAGCCCGGGCTCCTCTCACGGCTCCACGGACGTCAGCGGCCCCCAGCCCCGCGACCCCGCTGTTCCCTGACTCCCGCGTCCCGCGCCCCCTCAGCCGTTGGCACATCCCGGAGGACTCCGCAACGCCTCCCGGCTGCGCTCAGGCTGGCTCCATGCGTCCTGTGCCCACGCTTCTCCTCCTCGGCCTGGGTCTGGGCCTGTGCTGTGGCCACCTTCTTCCACCTCCGGCTCCTCGAGGGACCCTGGTCTCCATTCGCGTCCTTGGGGTGACCGCTGTAGACAACAGCCCTCCATCCAAGGCCATAACTCATGTCTCAGCAGCCACACTGTGCTCCATCGTGGGCTTCAGAGGTCTCGCGCTGTTCTCAGGCCATGTCCACCTTAGGCTGCGGTCCCGGATGGCCCAGGGTGGCAGCCTCTTTCCGAGTGGTAGCCGCGGCCTCGCCTCATCTCACGGCAGCGCGCGGCGGCTGCGCACGCAGCGCCTCCACGTGCGCGTCCTGCGCCGCGCCACACCCACCCACGTGGACCTGCCCCTGTCAGCGCCCCGCCGCCTGCTCCCCCCGCAGGGGCTCAGCCCCCTGCGGCGCTCACCTAGGGGTCTGGAAAGGACCTTTGACCTTGGGCTGCTCAGGCCCCGTGAAGCCTCTTCTGCCCCCAACATGTCGCCTTGCTCCATTGTGCCTAGAGACCCTCATCCCCTTAAGGTCTTCTTATCCTCAACCAAGTGTCCTACTGACGGTCCTGTGCCTATTGCTTTAGAAGCTGTCAACTCGGACAATACCCAAGCCATGGAGTCTTCAGTGTTCTCTCAGTTATCAATGGATGTGATTTGTGTCATCAAAAATATAAAGATCAACGCCAACAAAGATGGTTCTCCTGTGGTGCTGACCAGGAAGATGGACCTTTCTCTCAATGCCTCCGCTGAGTATGACTGCCCGTCTGCAGAGTCCGCTGTTCATCGTTGGGATATTTTTTCTGTTCCTTCATTACATGATGTGCCGGACTGGAGTAAACCTTTGGATGTACCAGAACTCCAGTTCCGGTCAGGTAAAACAGTTATGCTCATCCCCGAGGGGTCTTTAACATGGGGAGTGTATGTGGTCAGTTTCTCAGTGACTGTTACCACAGTAAAGCCAACAGTGAATGAGGAAAGTCGTTCAGATCACATCTATATCACTGTTGTTAGAAGCCCCCTGGAGGCAGTCATTTCTGGGGGCGCCAACATAACAATTGATTTCACAGATAAGCTGGTTCTTGACGGATCCAAGTCCTCAGATCCAGATGCAGACAGCCCTTTAGACGGACTCCATTTTTCATGGTACTGTACCACGAATCCGAACAACTACAAGGGACAGAAAATAACAGTGATGAGCAAAGAAGTTTGTCACCCAGACCAGGCCAATCTCAAGTGGACAGGGGCTTCTGACCCTGTACTCGCACTTTTGCCAAAAATGGTTAAAGGTGATCGTATATATTTTTTCAGAATGGTGATAACAAAGGGTGACAGAACGGCATTTTCTGAGAAGACCGTACATGTGCTCCAAGGACCAAGACCTACAGCAAATATTGTGTGTATTGAAAATTGTGATACAATTTTGATTATATCAGAGAGATTTTCATTGTTTTTAAATTGCCCAAGTTGTGCAGTAAGCCATGATATCTTTAAGTGGTCCATTCTATCATCTTCAGGGAAGGAGATGCCCTTTGATTGGGTGGGGCAAACTGCGACAGGGAGGAACAGCGATTATCTGTCTATAAAACCTTTTGCGTTCAGGGAATTTTTTGAAGCTGAGTTTTGGATTTCTCTAGATCTAGACACTTGGAGTGGAGTGAGATTGGTTCTCAAGAACCCTTTTGTTATTAACCGTGCCCCTGAAATCGGAGAATGCAAAATTAATCCAGCTAACGGGACTGCATTTTTTACTAAGTTTGTTGTCCGGTGTAGGAATTTTAAGGATAAGAACATCCCTCTTACATATAAAATGATAGTCTCTGATTTGCATGGTTTTGGAAAAATCAGTTCTTTAAAAGAGAACACGTTGGGGTCCATCCTGTATATGGGGCATGCCGTGAATTCACCGCCTTCCTTTCTCCCTGCCGGTGTGCTGGCCAATAGTTATGGCATCAAGATCTATGTCCAGGTGTATGATTCTCTGGGAGCTTTTTCTCAGGTGACTTTGTACACCACTGTACATGCTCCTACTGACAAAAACTCATCAAAGACTGTGCTGCATCAATTACTCAACTTCACCATGGGCCCAAATTCGGCGATACCTCCTTTGCTTGAAAAGCAGGATTTTTTATCTGCAGGTTACTTGACACATGTGGTAGCCTCTGTTTTGAATAGCATGAAAACCAAATCGACTCTGCAAGCAGACAAAGCCCGGCTCCGCGAATACCTCGTCAATCAGACTTTCGTTTTCCCAATGAGCAATTTGATGGAAATTAGCACCTT
>NW_006440626.1:15457-20092 GCF_000325575.1 Pteropus alecto
CTAGAGCCCCAGGCAAGAGTCTCCCCTGGAGGCTCGGTCTTGGGCTTAGAGAATGGTTAGCATCTCAGTCGTGTTTTTCTACCCATATCCCCATATCGTTCACAGTGCAGTACCTCTGCCTTTGGAAGTATCCCCGCTCTTGGCCTCAGGTCTAGAACACGAAAGAAGGAGGTGTGAGGCGAGTGCAGCTCCAGGGGAGAGAGGAGGTGACAGCGTGTGAGTCCTGGGGTGAGCTCCCTCTAGAGGGAGTTGCGTGTCTTTGCAGCCCAGGGTAGCTTATAGTGTTACAGACCCAGGTTTGCGAGAGGGAGCTAAAGAGCCCCAAGCACACAACCCTGGGAGTTCTCTCTGCAGACCAGAGATTCCTCCATGCTCATCCCCTCCATCTGCCCCCAACCCTACATTCTGGCAGGGCCAGGAAGAGCCTGTGTGGAGTCCCAGAACCTGCCCTAGAGCTTGGAAATGCAGGGGCGGGAACGGGAGTCAGATTCCTGAAGCTTCCCATCTACTCCCTAAGCCTCCTTCATTTTAAAATGTAAAACTGAATATTATTTTCTGGCCTTGAGACAAAATTTTTGTTAAACAACAAAGAGGTGCGTGTATGGATTCACACAGAAAGATAGCGAATGTTATATATACTGGATATAGAAATATATGCATCCAGGATTTGGGCGTTTGGTTATTTACAGTCTGGATTGTTATTGAATAATAAAGAACATGTGGTTTATTGTTTAAGAGAAACGAGTGCTGGCAGCTGTTGTATTTTCACTCAGGATCATGGCATTTATGCAACTGCTGTATCAGAGTTAAACGTACAACTTCTGTGAGACGCACAGTGACTTCTGCACGTGGGGCATGAGTACATGCATCCTGCCCTGGAAGTCGGGGCTGGGAAGGCGGCACAGCAGAGTCAGTCAGTGCCACTTTGTCTCTGGTGTGGGTTGTTTGCCGGGGCCTCAGTAATTCTGGCAGTACCCATCCGTGCCAGCTTCTATCTGTGACTCCTGGGAACACCTCTTGGGGACACCCAGGGCGGGGCGGAGTCTTCTCTGCCAGGTGAGAACATGAAGGTGTTTAGTGACCTGCCCAAGGCCACTCACGCAGTTTGGGTCAGAGTTCAGATCTGGATTTTCTAAGGGCTCTGCAGTGAGGTCACGGGCATGGTCTGGTCCACACTGGCCTACTGCTGCTGCCTGCAGCACACATTCATAGCACCTGTGTTTACCACCGACTCCTGAACAGGTTGAGAAGAAGAGTCAACACTGCGTGGAGTGGGGAGCCGCGAAGGAGTGGCGGAGCTGCGGTGGGGTGGCGTGATCAAGTGATTACTTTTGCCAGACACACCTGCCCATGGAACTGCGCAATAGTTCACAGTTTCCGCCCCCGTTGTAGGTAGAGCAGCGCTCCCCATCTCCCGTGCTGTGGACTGGTATTGGTCCATGTCCTGGTAGAAACTGGGCTCCACAGCAGGAAGTGAGCGGTGGGTGAGTGGGGCGAAGCTTCATCTGTACCACAGCAGTTTCCCAGTGCCAGGATCACTGCCTCAGGTCTACCTCTGATCATCAAGCCTTAGATTCTCGTAGGAGCACCAGTCCCTGGTGCCAAAAAGGTTGGGGACTACCATGTTAGAACCTGTGAAGACCAGTGGCAGGTGTGCCAGAGACTCAGAGCTCTGGGGGAGGGTGGTGGCATAGTCAGACGGCCTTACTAAATGGAGAAATCAGCTGAAGTCCTGCTTTCTCTTGGCACTCTGGAAGGATCCGGGTTACATTGGTTGGCCTCCCTTCCCAGGGAGACAGCTACAGGGATGGGTGGAGTCCTTCAACCCGGATCAATATCGCATGTTATGATTGGGAGCTGTGAGCTAGAGAGGGAGTTACAGGATCGTACATGCAGGGCCCAAGGGGGCAGTCCCTGCCTGGGAGGTCTCAGGGTTCCAGGCGGGGGACCCGGGTACCAGCACAGAGGCGGTCCAGGACAGAGTGAGGACCAGGACGGCAGCCGTGGGTCCTGCAGTGGAGACAGGACTCTCAACTTGTGGTTACAATGGGGAGTCAAGGCAGTCACAAGGCCTCTCCCACATGTGGCCAGGAGCAGAGAGCGTGGGGGCCTTCTAAACTGGTAGAGCCATGACAAGCATTAAATGGTTTACAAATTGAGATGCCAATTACAACATTATCAGGAAAATAAAATAACAAGTGACAGAAGTCAAAATCTAGGTTTCTTTTGAAGGGCATTATCAATACTTTTGCTTTAAATTCTAATCTGCATTTACTTCCTTATTTTGATTTTCAGATTGCCTTCCTCAGTCTTCACTTAAATACATAATGTGTAATACTCATTTAGTAATGTGATTTTTAGAAAGCTTATAAGAGATTCTCATAAGACCACTTTTATGCCACATTTTATAAGTATTGGCAGAATATATAGGTAATTATTTTCTCCAGCAAGCCTACCCCTAACGCTGTGGGGGCCCCGTCCAGGATGAAAATATCTACATATATAAATATTTAAAGTTTATATTACAATTTACAAACCATTACATAATATAGTTTATATCCACCTATTTGAGAAATACACTTCCACAAAGATAAAATACAAATTATATGTAAAGCTCTGGTTTTCAGATAGCTGAAAATGGGCAAATAGCAAAGAAGTGAATTATTGTGTATCCCTGGGGGTTCTTCTGTTAATGGGCCACTGATGCTCAGATGAGTTAAATAATCTATAACCTGTTATGTATGTGTTGTGGAAGATTCATTTTTCTTGGCTCCATTTCAAAAAAGTCATTTTGTTGATAATAATAATTTTCACATAATTGTGTGGTATCGACAATAGTGCCAAGTTAGACAATCTTTCCTGAGTCTATGTAATTTTTAAGTATTTGAGTTGGGGGACACTTCACTGTGCTGAGGTAGGGGCGACTGGAATCATCAATAAAATTCTTAAAGCTTTAGATTTAGAATAGAAGCATGAATATTGGTATCGTTTAAACACTGCAAGGAGCATGCACACGAAAATTATCATCGTTGCAGGAAATATTTCAAGATATTTCCATTTCATTGTTATTTTTTCCACTATTATCACCATTTCTTACAACATATCAAGTTCGATACACTCTTCTCCTTTCACATTCCTTAGTGCTGGACTATTTTAGAGAAAACAGAACCGCAGCAGCTTGCTTTGTTCAAATCTCTCTTCAGTAGAGACTGTCCTTTGACCCACGGTGGCCAGAAAATGGCCTCTACAGAAATTAGTTTCAGGATTGTTTGTACATGAATCTTCTACAGATTCCAGCAAATGTTTCTTTCCCAGGTTTAACTGCATACGTTGTATTTGAATGTCATTTTTGTTTTCTTTATTTCATAATTATGTTTTAGAGCAGTTTTAGGTTCATATCGAAATTGAGGGGAAGGTGCAGAGATTTCCCATAGAGCCTCTGCACCGGCCCCCTACACCCACCAAAATGCCAATCAGAGAGGTACATTTGTTACAATTCATGAACCCCATCAACACGTGGTCATCACCCAAAATCCACAGTTCACATAATGGTCACTCTTGATGTACATTCTGAGCTTGGATAAACGTATAATGACAGGTATCTACCATTATAGCATCATACGCAGTATTTTCACTGCCCTAAAAGTCCTGAATGCTTTGAATTCATCCAAAGAAAGTCACTGCTATAACCACAGTTGAGGTCATGTTTTCTAGTAACAAAATCAAAGTGATCACTAATTCCCAGGGCCCAGGGCCCGGGCTCCTCTTGCCCACCCTGGTCTAAGAGTAGTCCGTTCCCAGAATTACTAAAATACCTGTATAATCCTTATTTCTCAACTCCCCAAAGGAAAACGTCTCAGACGCCAGGCCCGCTGGCTTCAGAGTCAACCCCAAACCCTATAGAATGGTGCCTCACATACACACGAGTGGAGGCCAGGAGTGAGGTGGGTGGGTCGCCATTGCAGAGACAGGGACGGGGAAGATTGGGAGCCAGGAGAACCTTTGGAAGCCGCGGCGGATGGGGAAGGCCGGGGAGGTCGAAGTATAGGCCCAGATCACGACGGGCACGGCAGGCCACCTTAGGGAGCACAGTGATAGGTCTCAAGGGCACACGGCTTTACAAAGGTCCCAGGAAGCCATACGGCTGTGCAGAACCCACCTTTCCTGTTGCCTACGGGCACACTCGCCCTTGCCTGCGGCCCAGGCGCAGCGGCTCCCGTCCTAGTGGAGGACAAGTAGCACGCGAGTTAACTACGACGAGGACACTTCAACCCGAGGCGCGTTAAGAGCGAAAGCAAGGAGGGACAGCGATGGGGATCGACCTCCGCGCAGTCAGGTTCTCTGCGGGACGCACATCAGCGGCCTCGACTCTCAGAACCCGATGGAAAAGTCAGCGAGAGACCGACAACCTTGGAGCGGCCACAACAGGCCCAGTCGGCGTGCTCTGGCCGCCTTAGGTCCACGACCGCTCCAGTCACCACAGTTTCCGAAGCTCGGGTTCCGACTGACCCGTATGAGGTGAGAGTCCGTCACAAAGACCGCGTTGCGCCCGTGTCCCGTGTGGAACGCGCTGCGCATGCTCGGTCGCCTGGGCACTCGGGGGCGGGGGCGCGCACGCGCCGTGTCCCTGCGCTG
>NW_006440626.1:20845-22785 GCF_000325575.1 Pteropus alecto
ATTAATAATCACACTGGAGGCCTCGCATGCCTCTGGGGAGCCCCTTAGCATTGCGCAGAGCCTTGGATTTTGTACGATTCTGTTGGATCTTGCCATGCTTTTATGCATCTGTGGGAAGTGATAATGGGGCTTTCTGGCTTTCTTTAATCTGTTGCTATCATGAGTTGCATTCATTGGTTTCCCAGTATTAAACCAGTCTTGTATTCCCGGAATCAGATCCCCTCGGTCATGATGCTTCTTATATATTATCATATCAATTTGCCAATATTTACCTTAATATTTTTGTATGTGTGTGGATGAAGGATATCAGTCTGTAGTCTTTAAGGAACTGCTTTGTCTAGTTAACGGTATCAGGGTAATCCTGGCAGCTTTGGTGTCCATGTATCATTGGCCGCATAAAATCCCTGGGGAAGTATTTATATTCTGAAAAAGTTTCTATATGTTGGTATTACTTCTTGCTTCAATGCTTGACAAGGCACTGGTAAAGCTATTTAGGCATGGTTTTTTTGTGCGTGTCTTATTTCATTTTTTAGAAAAAATATGAATGCAGTTTTTTTAATAGGTATTCAGGTTTTCTATTTCTTTTTGAGTCACTTTTGATCATTGGTATTTTTTCCAAAATCCATCCATTTCATCTAAATTATCAAATTTATTTGGTAAAAAGTTGTTCACAATATTCCTTTGTTTTCCTTTTAATGTGTATAAGCGACGTCCCCTCTTTCATTCCTAATTGTGGTCATTTGTATCTTCTCCCATTTTTCTTGATTGTTCTAATTAGAGTTATCAACTTTATTCAAGTTTTGAAATAACCAGCTTTGGTTTTATGGATTTTTTTCTTTGTCCGTTTCCTATTTCTTCGATTTCTGTTCTATTTTCTTCTTTGTCTATCTTGTGTTTAATATGCCTTTTCTAACTTCTTAAGGTAGAAACTGAAATGACTGGTTTTCAACCTTTTCCATCTTAAACATTTAAAGCAGCAAATTCCCTGTGAACACTGCTTAAACTGTGTTTTACATATCTGATGTATTATTCTTTAGTTTTCATTTAGTTCTAAACATATTCTAATTTCCCTCGTGATTTCTTCTTTGAACAATGGTTTATTTAGAAATATATTGTTTAATTCCCAAATGTTTGGATATTTTGCAGATATCTTTTTGTTACTGATATTGATTATTTTGGTATTAGAGAATGTACTCTATGATTTTATAGTCTTTTATACTTTGAGGCTCATTTTTATGTCCTAACATATAATGTCTCTTAGTGAATATCTCATATGCACTTGAACATAATGTGACCTTGAGCAGGTCTTGTACTTACTCTAAATTTGAGGTTTCTTGTCTGTAAGGGGTGCCCTCTGATTGCACATAAGAAGCATGCAGCAGGAGGCTTTGACATGTGGGTTTTCGTTGGTTCTGATGTGCCTGTGTCTTGATCTCTCAGATGGCGTGTGAGTCAGAACACCGTCCCTTGGGTGTATTTGAGTGCCAGCTCTGTGCCTTGACAGCTCCATACAGCTATGTGGGGCAGAAGCCCCCCAACACCCAGTCTGTCATGTGAGTACCAGTGTCCAGTGGCCCAAGTAGCCCCGCCCAAGCTGGCTGCCTTGAGTCTGACACTTGGCTTGGGCATTGGCTTTAGACCCACCCTGCCCAGCTCTGGACGTTTCACTGTGGCCTGAGGGGGCACGGGGCAAGGCTCAAGGGCCATCCAGCTCTTCCTGAACCTGCGAGCCCCTTCCTTCCAGCTGAGCCTGGAGTCCAGCACCTTCTCCAGCTGGGGATAGCAGCACTGTGACTCAGGCTGGAACTGCTCAGCAGCTGGGCGTGGACGGAGCTGCGGCCGGGGCTTGTTCCATCCTGCTGGTTGTCCGCGGAAAGCCTGCCTGCCTGCGGCTCTTGCAGTGGTGGGAGTGAGGGCTGAGGGCGGCTTCCTCTGAGCTG
>NW_006440626.1:24506-44020 GCF_000325575.1 Pteropus alecto
CTGGGGTCCCTGCCCAGCCCCATGCCCAGCGCGTGGCGAGGGGCTGGCCTCTGGGAGAGGCTGCACGGTGCCCTGTGGCACTCAGCCCGCTCCGTGTTCTTTCAGGAATGCAGCTTGTTCTACTCCAAGCGGTTTTGCCTCCCTTGTGTCCAGGAGAACATCGCTGCCTTCCCTCAGGAAATCCGGCAAGACTTGCAGAAAAGGAAGTTTCCACCAAAGAGGCCCGCCGCCCAGCCCAGCTCTCGGGCCTGAGTGCGGCTGGCTGCCAGGTCCCCAGAGGCGCCTGCACGGGCTCCTGGGTCACCTGGCCTCTGTGGCCTGTGTCACGGATGGGCTGAGCTGGGAGTGCTGTGCCGCTGGGACAGCGTGTGCAGCTGGAGGGAGCTGGAGTCTGGCCTGCAGCAGCGACGGGACCGGGGCCGTGCCGCGGTGGCAGGCACAGGGCAGACCGCGGACAGACGCCCTGCGAGCCCAGCCCGGCGCCCCAGAACTCGCTGGCGCTGACTACGGGCCGGGACCAAAGGGACGCGAGGCCGGGACTACTGGCCCCCTCGCCCTCCTCCTGCAGGGCTGGCCCCCGGCTCGTTTCCTGCTCATGCAGGGCTGGGCTCATGGGACTTAGCAGATTCAGGTGTTCCCTTGTCCACGCTGCTCTGCCAGGCCCTGTGGACACAGCAGCACAGGGACCAAGGCCGCTGTGTGGTGCTGCGGGTCCGGTGTGGGGGGACCCTGTGTGGTCACACCGGCACGCCGCACCTGGAGGTGGATCGGGAGGTCGAGCGTTGGTGCTTCCGGCCTCTCGTCGCCCGCGCTCTGGCTCCAGCTCCGGGGACAGGCCCACCTCCACGCCGAGGCGGAGGACGCCGTCGGGTCCTTCCTCGGGCCCGCACCTCACAGCCTTCTGTTGCTGGCCTGCACCCTCTCCACAGCGAACGCGGCCGTTGGTGCCTGCGAAGTGCAACCCCGCAGCCTGCCGGGGTCCCGCGGCACCGCTCCCCGTGGCGCCCCGTCTGGACCGTGAGCCGCTTCCTGTCTGCTGGTTCTTAGCGGGGGCCTGTGGTGTGACTGCTGCGAGGCCCCCCTGCACCGCCTGGGAGTCTGAGAAATGCGTTCTATGGGAGAAGAATAAAGAGCTTTGGGACCAGGCATGTGCTGGCTGGGACTCTCAGATGCCCGTCCTTGTAAAAGCTCTCCTTGCTTTCTTTATCCTGTCCCAGGGCCGCACTGTCCTGGGCACGTTCTGTGAAGGACAGAAAGGGACTGTGCGAGGGAAGACCGCCTCGGGCGAGTGGGTGGGCGCACTTTTCCACACACGACTGCTGGGGATTTGGTTCGAAACAGTTCATCTTCACAACATCACTCAAGACTCACCAAGTCATTTTAAAAAATAGTTTACTTTTTAAAACCATTAAGGCAGATCTGTACCCTGAAATTAACTCTTTACATTCATCAGTCTTACAGTAGGACATTCCCAACACAGAAGTTTCATAAATTCAGGATATAAATCAATATATACGATCAGTTTAATCTCCTAGTGGGGAAATGAATAAGACCCAAGATTTTTTCAAAAAGTTATTTTATAACCATTTCTAATTGCCTGGAACCACGTTAACGGCACTAGGAAGATTCCACGTGCCGTCGGCTCTCTCCGCACACCCCTGGGCGTGGCTTCTCTGATTCCTCGACCCCAGCCAGACCCAGAGAGAGCGTCTGAGTCGGTGAGGACGTCAGAGCCTGCTCAGCAGAATCTCGCTTTGGAGCTGCTCCCATTTAGTATAAACACAAGGGGTCTGTCAGCCCCTAAATACTGAGTGTAAGGCACCAAGAATAGTAACGATAAACACCAGGAAACCTGCACTGGCCTGATGTGTGTGTAACACTAGTCCCCTTGGGTCCTGTGGCTCCTCGTGGGGGTTGGAGGGCGGGACAATGCACGGGAGGGTTACAGGGTGTTTTAAGCTTTGGGTTGGGCCACCTGGAGGGTGCCAGAGAACCAGCCAGTGCAAATATTCCATCAGAACATTTCAAATTGCAAAGTTCTTTGGTAATAACCCAAGGGAATAATTCCTTGCAGAGCAGATGGCTACTTACTACATAGGAGTTCACAATCTTGAGACACGCTTTTTGTAGTCGGTGACTTCGAACCTGGGGCTGAGGCAGCCTTGCTGGTAGAGATGACAGACTCACTGTACTTCTCTGCATGTGAAGTGTGGCAGAGGGAACAGTTACACAGAGAAACAAATTCGAAGTGGCTCAGGAGACATGGAAAGGACGAATGTGCAACTGTATCTCAGTTAAGATATTCCAGCTTCCTTCCTTTTTTTTCCCGATAGGTACGAGGCCAGGCTATTAAGAGTACATGTCAATTAACACTGATTTCAAAGATCTAAATGTTTGTTATTAGATACGTGATTGTAAGTTAGTACAATATATTAGGATTAAAAAAACAAATCACAGTATTTAGGATACAGCTATTAACATGGTTCTTTTTATCATACAATGTAGAAAAAATAGTGATAATCGAACACAAATACTGCAGTCTTACCAAAAAGGGAACTGAGTGGTATTCATCTTTTGTGAGGTACATTTTTTTTAGGCCTGAAAAAAAGAACAGACCAAGTGTGCTTTTGAAAAGAGAACATATTTCCCCAAAGTGAATGATTTTACCTTGAAAAGATGGGTCACTCATTCGTCTTCGGGGCCTGAAGTGTGACTGACCTCCCTGCCTCAACAGGGCCAAGTAGAAACTTCAGAAGGTGGCCCCACGCCCCTTCCCCAGCTCGGCCCTGTCCCAGGAGGCCTGCGCGACTTGTGTTAAGGGATTTTAGATGCTGGTGGGATGGAGAGCAAGAGCGGAGGAGGCCGGGGTATTCCCTGCTCTGGGGAAAGACACAGTTTTCACATTTGAGCCAAACTAGCAAACATTTTAAATGAAGGAAAAAAAAAAAAAGGACCCAGGACAATTTGCTATCTATGATGTGAAAAAATGGACGTTTCTCAGGTTTTTTTTTTTTTTTTTGCAAATAACGCATTTAACAGCCATGGGACCACTGAAGTCCTCGACGTTATCAGTTGCTTTAGTCAAGATGAGCAGAGGGGTCTGTTCTCACAGGCAAAGGATTCCAAAAGGACACGGCTGTATTTCAGCTGGACCACAATTATGGCCCCCCTTTCTCACGGTGGGGGGAAGTAAAGTTATATTTCTCGTGTCTCAACCTGAAATTTTGAGAAGCAAATGGTCAGTCAGTAGCCCCACTCCAGATCCGAGAAGGCGCCCTGAGCTGGGAAAAGGCAGTGCCCAAAGCAGCCTGGGTGCTGGCCAGTCATGTCTGCTCCCATAGGGAGGGCACACTGTAGCTTTTTCAAAATAAGCTTGCAGCCCATTCTACTGAAATGAAGTTTAAGAACCTGCTGCATCCCACAAAAATAACATAATGGGAAGCATTACATAATTATTTAAACTAGAGCATGACAATTCGCTGTCTTTTTTTCTTACAAAACTTCCAATATCACATTTTTATATTGTAGTTCCCAGAGAAATACAACATATTGGATTTCCTATATTGAGTCAGACCAAACATGCTGCTTTTATTCTTACTCTGGTTTTTCACAGGCTGGGGGTGGGATGTGTGTGTGTGTGTCGATGACCATTTTCCTGAAATGGAACCTAAAATGGCACCTAAAACTATGTGAATCTGAGCAAAAACGTCAGATCTCGATCTTCAGAGCCCAACCTTAGATCTCTCAGGCAGGTCCCTCGGAGGAGTGTGTGCCCTGGGCAGAGTCCCTGCACTTGACCACCTTATGGCATCAAAGACCCCTCGGTTTAGGGAGGTGCTGTCAGCATGGTGTGTGGACGGGTCAACCTCTGTGCCTTGACCTTCATCTGCTCCCCCCACTAGACCACACTGCACCACCTATGAGCCTCTCTGCGCTGTGGGTGCTCACAGGCTTTTCCCTTCCGACTGTGCCGGTAGAAGGTTGCTGCTGTCTGGGGGCAGGAGTCTCCTGGACTGGTCACTCGACGCCAGACTTGGTTGCTAAGAATTGTTACTCAACGGGGTGTCCATGAGTCAGCCTGGCCCAAGAGTTAAGAGAAGCTGGGCCACTTCACCTGAGAACAAAGACAGGATCTGGCTTTGGGACTGCCCAGTACCTGGCAGTGCCACTGGTGTGAAAACTGGGTGTGTGGGGAAAATCCATGGACATTTTTTAATAACTGGTAGGCCCTCTGTGGGTGACATTGGTCTTTGTTTACAACTTTTATACAGAGCATAATTTCCTTGCTTCTCCTGAATTGACACCACTGTTGTGAACTTAAAAAAAGGCTGGAAGCAAGTGACCCCCCCCTCCCCCAGGAACATGGCATCAGGTGACCAGGCTATGAAGCACAAGAGCATGGGCGGAGGGCGGGCGGGTTGTACCGCCTGTTGTAAATGGCTGGCGAGAGTGGGAAGGTGGGGGAAGGGTGCTACCCTGGGCCAAAGACCTGCAACGCCACCAGGTGGCCCTTTACCGGAGCCTGGCCGTTCACTCTAAGATGGGGGTGATTCCATCCAGACCCCTCCAGGGGCTGAGAGTCAGAGGAGACCTGGTATGTGCTCCTGCTCTGAAAGCTGGAAAGATCCACGGCATACATGGCAGCTGTGAGCACTTCCCGTTTTCCCAGCAGGATCTGCGCTGCGAATAGCACCAGAGGCTGAAGAGGTGCTCTGAAGGTAGCTGACCTCTGGGTCCCTGACAGCCCTCGACTGAAAGCCAGGCCAGTGGTCAAGTCGGTTTTAGCTGGAAATGCCATCGGTTGAAACAACGGACTCACATTAACACAGGAGTTCCTAAGACATTTCAAAGACAAGTGAGACCACTGAGTCAAGACCAAAGACCATTGCACATCTGGCCACTAAGAGCGCCTAGTGTCACTGTGTTTTGAAAAGGGGGCAAGAGGCGGGAAACTCCTGGAGTTGTGCACAGAGGCCCAGGAGTGACTAAGGGGGTCAGGACCTTGGAAGTCAGTCTGACTCCGGCTGGTGTGCAAGCACTCCCTCCGTCCCCACCAGGCAGGACTTCCCTGTGGACGGGTTCGTGTGCGGCCCGCCGACTGAAAGCGGAGGCCTCGGGTGGTGCGTGACTGCAGGTCTGGCCACCGCCACTTCTCCTAAACCAGGTCTCACTCAGGCTGCTTACTAAACCAGGCAGCGGCTACTGTACATGTGTATCCTTGAGGCTCCCTTTAAACTACAGAAGCTCCTTTGAAAGTCAGATAACCTTCACTTCTCAGAGTGCAGACGAGAGGTGAGCATGCAGCCCGCGCCCTGACCAGAGAAGGCCTGGCCAGAGGTGCACCGAGGAGGCGGCGGTGGTCTGAGCGTCTTAATTTTAAGGGCCTTTTGACATCTCTACTGAGGTAGCTGTTACGCTGTAGATTTGGGGGAACAGTAGTTGCTGAATTGATAGTTTACTTATGAACAAACATCAGAGGATTTGACTTGTGCCTTGAGCCCCTGCTCAGGTGTTTGGATGCTGAGCTGTTCCTGGACCAGCCACACAGTCCTCAAGGCCATGAGCATCTTAGCTGGGCACGTGGCAGACCCACATCGGTACTAGCAGAAAGCTACATTCTATGCTCTTAAAATGAAAAGCGAGAATCCCTTAGAACAAGGACAGCTCTCACAGGTATTCTCAAATGTGCCGGGAAGTGAGTTTCTCCGTCCTCAAGTTCACCTTCATTATTTGCATGTCTGCATACATGCTCCCTAGGAAGATGCTCTGAACCACCTCACCAGAGTGTCATAGAAACGTCTCAGGGAAACCGGACAGCAAGGTGGGAAGGAAGGAATGGCTCTCGAGTGCTCTGACAATATTCAAGCTGCTCCTGAATCCTGCGCTCGCTGGTGCAATTGGGAGCTTCCTGCTTTTGACGATACTGGACGTCACCGAAATGGCTTCCTATAGTACAACCCTCTGGCTTCTCGCAGGGTGGCTGCTACAGACTCCTGCATGAGGGACACCCAACCGGAAATGCACGAGAGGTGGTAGGGAGGGACATGCTGTCGGATCAGGTAGAGAGCACCGGGTGGGATCCAAGCCTGGAGCTCGCAGCACGGTTGGGAGGCGTATCTCGGATGAGCCCCAGTTGTCCCTCCGTTCCCGTCAGCACTCAAGGCCAAGGCTGTCTGGTAATTTTGTGGTCTCGGAGGAGTTTGTCACTTTCGGCTATTACAGGGACACGAAGGAGCAGGTTTAAGTAGTGACTTGCTGAAGCAGGGGTCAAGGGGGAGCATGTAGCTCAAGAGGTGGCTGCACACTCGTAGCTGGAAGCTTCTTGAACCTGCTTCTACATTTCTATTGTACTTTGTGCTGATGCCAGCTGAAACCTAGCAAGCAAGACCTGCACTCCCCGACCAACCCCTATTTGAAATACTATGCTGTACTGAACTGGTGAATAACTCATCTGTATTTGACTGTCAACACTCTAAGAAATCTCTGATTAGGTGACCCAAAATATTCTGAGTGGCAATTGGTGACTCTGTTATTTAAAATGAATGGGAACATGTGACTTTTTCTATTGATAAACGTGAACAATGTCAAGTGACTTTCAAGCTGAGGTCACTTGTGGCTTCCTCTGTGGCTTCACCAGGGACAGTGCCGGTAGTCTGGCCAGGTCCCAAGAGGACTAACGCTGGGTAACGCTGCTAATGCAGAACCCGTGCCTTCTGTTAGCCTGACTGTTACTGTGGAAGGTGTGAAACACGAGGCCACTCTAGATCGCTTTTGTGAAAATCTAAACATTATGAATGACTTTTTGGAAAGCCCAGGTCTCGAGGCATCTCTCTCGGGTCCATCGGAGTGAGGACAATGGTCAACAGAAGCAAAACACCTGGCATTGGTATCCGGCCCCCACACCCGTGACCTTGGATGGCCCATAGCCCCAGCCTCATCAGTGCAGGGTGCTCATTCCAGGCAAGAGCATTGGGAGGGACACTGCACGTGATGCAAAGCTTGGGTCCTTTCTGGCTGAGGTGGCCCCTTGATCGGTGTCATTCACGTGTGGAAATACTTTTGCTTCCAACAGATCCTTTGATTGGATCTTAAAAAAAAAAACCCACCGAATATGGAATTTTTAAAAGGATGTTCTAATTGTAACTTTTGTTTTTTTCAAATCGAAGTCTCATAGTTTTGTTTTTTCTACTGCTGCATTTTCCTAATGCTGATCTTGAAAAGTTTATGAATATCAGTCCTGATCCTTCTTCGAAAGCAAATGATAGTGACCTTAAAAAGCCAGATTTTCTAAAGATAGAGGGGGAGGGGTGTCAAGGATACAACCTGTGGACAAGGCGTCCAGTGGCCCCTGTGGACGCGATGGCACTGGCAGGCGCAGCCCAGTCTGGCCGGGAGGAAAGGGACAATGGCTCCACTCTGACGGACAGAAAGAGAGAGTGCTTCCAGGGCCACCAGCTCCAGACAAAAGCCATAAGCTGCTTTCACAGGTGGACCGAAGCTGACATATGGATCTTTAAGGCTGAAACGAGTATTTTAGACACTGGAAAAACCACCCTACGTCCGTGGTTCAAAAAGGACACTTAACTACCTCAATCTCGGTAAAAAGCACCAGCCCATTGTGAACCCTGAGACTAAATGAAACCACCTTCCGTAGGACTTAGCCCTCCCCCAACCCCTGGAGGGTTCTTCAGGTGACCTGTCAGCCCCCTGCCCCACTGTCCCACCCTTGCTCTAAAGTCACATTTGCCTTGTTTTCTCCACTCCGAGAAGCAGCTGCTACCACCAAGAGCTACGAAAATAAAGCTGCGTCATTTTAAAAAGCAACGCGTGGGGAAAGACCAAGGAGCTGCCTTGGCCCACAGGGCCTGGAAGGACATGTACAGATAAGTTGTCGGTTTGCCCCTCACAACGCTACCGGGGCCCCCAACGCGCCCTGGCTGGGTTGGTTCGGATTTGAGAAGAAACAGAGGTGAGGGAACCAGGACGCGGTCTTCTCGGAGCTCGTCGTGAGCCCGCTCGCCACAGACGCTGGCTTAACGCGGGCCTGTGGTCAAGTGCAGAGCGCGGCCCAGCGGTTTTCCGGGACCTTTACACGACCTGGAAATAGGCCTCTCCACGTAGCAGAACCATGAAAAGTGAACTGAACCTAACAGCGGCTGCATTTCCGTAGCTTATCAAATAATTTTTTGACATTCTAAATCCTATGCTTAAAAGCAGCACGTTGTCTTTCTTCAAATTCGGGAAGCAGAATCAAAGTCATCTGAATAAATATCTGCTGCGTTTTAAATATCTAACCTTTGGATACACCTAGATTTACAGGATTATAAAAGTTAAAAAGTGCTGATTAGTTTTCGAAATTATAAAGGCGCACGACAGTCACCGGTGGTACCAAGGGAAGACACACTAGGTATTCCGAGGTCACCAGCTAACCTGGTGGCGAATTACTAACGTGATTGAAAGAAGTCCGCATTGATTAACACCAGGCATGTTCGACTTAGACCACAGAACACATAACATCGTCCTCCTTAATTTCCAAGTCCTGACTATCAGCCGCTTACCGCCAGCATTTCTGTACTTTGCACGTGCTTAGAAGTGCTGATTAAAAGGAGGAGGAAGTGTGGAACAGGGTCCTCGTTACCTGGGGATTGGACTTCCTGTTCCCGAAGGTTAAAACGGTGGACATCTGTGCAAAGCAGCCTCGCTCCCCTTCCTTGTTTGTAGTGCTGTCGACGTTCAAAATCCTTGAAAAGTTCCTTTTTCCCTTGTTCATTTCCGACAGCTCAGTACATGTCCCTGTAGATTTCCTGCAGCAGTGGGTGCAGAGCCGCGTCCGACTCTGTCTTTTTGATGACCTGCACTAGCTGCGCGTGCTCGGTGACGAGCTGCCGGAGGTCCGCCATCTTCTGAAGGAGCTTTGGGAAGAGGAAGGTGTCGTCTGGGTGGTTGCTCTGCAGGTGCAGTTTGAGCACGTGCACAATCCCCTCCTGCATTTTTTCAATGTGTCCCACGTTTAGAAGGCCGGGGCGATCTATCCTCAAAAGAAAGAAGAGACGATTGAGTGTGACATGTTAACGCCTAAGCATTCATGGGTTTGAGAGGCCACACGTCCCGATTTTACATGGCCTTTCTCGCCAGAAGCTTCGCTGTCTTTAGATACTGTCAACTTGTGTAGAGAACTAGATTTTTCCAAAGTCGCTAGGCCTAACAGGGGCAGGCAGGACAAATGCTCATTCCTAGATATTTACACTCCCTTAAATCGACAAAGCCTTGCAGGGTCGCCCTTTCCCTCTGGGTTTACCTGGCTACCACCTGTCAGGGGAAACTCTCAAAACGTTAGGAGCAACTATACATTCTTATGGTGATTCCAATAACCAATTTTGCATAATATGAGAGATGAAATTCTTCTTCCCAAGTCAAAACCAGATACTCGGTTTCAACTTTTTCACTAATAGTTAAGGAAAGTGACCTCGTGAGACCTGAGTATTGAGGTAGAAAGCACTGTTACAGGTAGCTTCGGACATGAATCAGCAGTAAGAAAGTGGGGCGAGATATGAATGGAGGGCAGACACCAGCCGGAGAGGATGCCGAGGAGACCTGAAATGGGGAGGTCAGGTGCAAGAAGGGCCAACGTTCATGCTGGGCGACCTCCCTGGGGGAGCTCTGCCATGGGCACCAGACTTCCTGGATAGTCTCTGACCAGGCGTCCTCCCCTTGGTCCAGAAAATACACCCCCAGCCATGCCCCATAGCGTGCTCTCTTTAAAACCCCACTCACTAACGGAGTTTTCAAAGGTGTTGTTAAGGATGTGGATCTTTCATGGGTTTTTTTTTTTTTTCCAGTTATAAAATACATCCTTGAACAATATGGTGTGTGTAGGGGCTTTGGGGCACTGGTCCCCAATAGTCAAAATACACGTGTTACTTTTGACTTCCCCCAAACTTGACCACAGTTATCCCTGGGTATCTGGGTGGGGGGCTGATTCCGGGAACCCCTGCGGATACCAAAATCCATGGATGCTCAAGTCCGTTACATAAAAGGGCATAGATCAATGCATACAGTTGGCCCTCTGCATCCGTGGGTTTCCAGCTGTGGACAGAAAATACTGTTTTTAATCTGCAGCTGGTTGAATCTGTGAATCCAAAACCCGGGGACATGGAAGGTCGATCATATATTTATTGAAAAAATCTAAGTATGAACCTCCATTGTTGAAAGGTCAAGTATTTAAAGGTTTTCAATAGAGATTTTTAAAAAATAAAGTGAACCCCCCATAATTTTAACCCTACCACACCAGACATTTATCTCACTAGACATCTCTCTCTCTATAGGATTACTGCGATTATAATTTCTTCTATAAAACTGTGATCACACTACATAAAAATGGTTCTGTAATTGCTTTTTACCCACAACACACGTCTTGAGCATACAAAGGACAGAGACGGATCGCGTACAACTGCTTTGCCATTTTACACTTTCGCCAGAACGTAAGGACTTCCTCTGCTGGGCTGTCCAGCGGGTGGCGACAGGGAGAGGCCTCGTGGGGCTGGACTGCCCTCACCCAGTTCCCTTTACAGAGTCTGGGTGGCTGCGACAGCCTCAGTTCTGCGAGTGTCAATCACGGGGGACAATACAGCTTCCAGCAGTTTGTAGGAGCAGGCGCCCCATCGGTCTCCCCAAAGGCTGGGGAAGAATAGTATCTTTACAGTAGAGAGGTGACCAAGACCCAGGACAGTGCTATTTAAAGGAACACGACACCGAGCCCAGAACCTGGGGGCTGCAGAGCCGGCTTCCCACAGAGAAGCCCAGAATTACCTTCACTGGGGTCTATTTCCTTTAGCAAATTTCACAATTGCTACCTATTAGCTACTGATTGTTTATTCTGAAATAGCGTAAACATACCAATAGTGACTGTGACTGTGCTAACATTTTATAGAATCCCATGTGTAATACAGTTACAATGAATACAGTACAGATGTGTATGTTATAATAACGTAATATACAGTCACGCGGCACTTAACGACGGGGATCCTTCTGAGAGAGGCGTCCTCGGCGACCGTCACTGTGCCAGCATCACGCAGTGCACTCACATCTGGGCGGCACAGCCCACTGCACACCTGAGCTGTGGGGCGCAGCTGCTGCTCCTGGGCTGCCAGCCCGTAGAGCATGTGGCTGCACAGAACAACACGAGAGTAGACGAAGCACAGGCGGGGACGATGCCATCCAGAGACGCACAGGCACGAGAGGGCCGAGGCCGTGCGTGGCCCGTGGGGACACCACACACTGTGCTACGGCAGACGTTCTCTTCCTCAGTCGAAAGAGCACCCTCTGAAGGCACAGAAGCCAACTACAGCAAGTATATACACGAGTCCCGTGTCGGTTATTGTCGGTATCAGGGGTTATGGACTGCCCGTAACTGTCCGTGCTGAGCCTTTGAACGACTGGCAGTGTCGTGGGTTTGTTTATGACAGCATCGCCACAAACACGTGAGTGACGCGTTGTGCCATGACGTTATGATGCTGTGACCTCACTAGGACATAGGAATGTTTCAGCTCCATGATAATCTTAGGGGACCCATCGTATGTGCTGTCTGTCGTTGACCAAAACATGGTTATGCGGCACCTGTCATAATAATATTATACATCATATATTACATAATTACTAATCATATCTGATAAGATCCTTGATATGATTATAATTATAAATAAAACATACACATAATGTACAATATGTATTTATACAGATCCTATAACATGATATGTTATTGACATAATTCTCACCAGTTAATTCTAGTCAGCGGCGAAGTACGGGCTCAGATACCCTCCCGCCTTCCGGTGCGCACTCCACTGCGGCCCAGCTCCCGCTCACAGCGGATGTACCAGTGTCAAATTCAAGATAAAGAGTCTGTAGGCAACATGGCAGCAGCAGATTCAATTGGTAACTTACCTCCACAGCAAATTATAGCGGCCACAAAAAGGGAGATATCGCTGTCGTCCAGTTCCAGGGCGTTGAACTTCATCGCAAAATCAAATTTGGGCTCCATGATATCGCAAAACGGTTTTCTGAGGCTTTTTAGAAATTCGCGAGTTATAAAACCACTTCCGTATGCTACCAGCATCCCGTCTTTATTCATCACAGAAGACAGCATTGCAAATATGGCCTCGTAAACTCCGTATTTCAGCAAAGTGACCTGATCATTCAAGTCCAAATTTGCAAAGCCAGGGATGGACTTGGCAAACTCCGTGAGCTCCGTGACAGTCTCTACAGATGTGCACTGGCAACAGTGGAAGATGCGGACTTCCGCCTCCTTGTTCTGGATGCCATTGGCCACCAGCTTGGCCACTAGCGTCTTCTCAGCCATACACAACGTCTCCATGTCATGTATGACAAAAGGCTGCAAAGAAAGACGCTGGAGGTCAGTCAGGTAACTGGTGACTAGCTGTCCTCCTGCTTATGAATAAACCGTATCCAAATCACCCGTGGAGAACAAAAAATATGTACAAAACACAGTCCTCCTCCTTAAACAAGCTCAAAATGAGCTGGGGACAAGCCGACCTTACCAGAGAGCTAACAACAGAAATCAGTAAGATAATAGTGGTTGGGGCTAAGAAAGTGAAGTACTGATTTTGGCAAAAAGGTAACGGGAGAGTCTTAGCAAAGCGCTTTCAACATCTTCTAACGTTCTCTGAAGTCCTAAATACTACTGTAGTCGTCTTAATTACAATAATTCTTAATTTTACCGTTGTATAAACTTTAGAGAAGATCATCACTATCTAACACTGACTGCTGAATGAATAAAATCAGGCATGTAAACAAATACATACAACTCAGAGCCGGCGTTTGTGTAGAAGTAAGCAAACAGCATTGTTAAACCCCTGCTCTCTGGGGATAAACGGGAGGATTTGTTTCCCATGCATGAGACGGAATCCTTCGCATCAGGGCCCCAAGTTCTGGTTCTGGAAAAAGTCCTAAATCCCCAGGGCAGCAACCTATACATTTCCATGTCATCTGCACCTAAGTCCACTGGTCCTGCATTTTATAGAGACCTAGTGGAGGGAAGAAGCCAACAAACCCATTTCTGGTGGGGCTCAGGAGAATGGACGTGAATATCTCTGCTGGCAAAATTCATGCCGAATGTGTGTACAGCACAGCAATGGACTGTGGGCCGAGCACTGTTCTCTGGAGTGTGTAAACAGAGCGCATGAGCAGCCCGGTGACTTTAGACGCACTCTGCCAGTGGGCAAAATAGGTTGCCGACAATGCATGTGGATCTATGCCATGATGTGTCCCCTATTCCTGGGCTCCTGAGAACATCTGGAGAAATCGCAGCACAAAACCACCTCAGGGCACCTGTGGGCTGTACCCGGCACAGAAGCAAGGTGCATGTGTTGGAACAATCCGATGGATTGCCTTTAAAATATCTAAATAGAATTAGAATTTGCCATATAGTGCTGGATGAAAATAACCCGATTCCACAGCTGAGGGTAGGGGATAATGTTTAAATTACCATGAGTGAAAAAATATTCTGAACACAAAACTCCAAGCCAAATTCCTAAATATCTCAACTGTGATGAAGGAAGACTCAAACCGCCTTCCTCCAAAGACCTTAAAAGCAGCCAGGTTGCCACTGATTTAGGAAAGTCTGGGAGCGGTTCGGCTCTATGGGAAGTAGCTGCTCAGATCGAAGGCATCAGCATTTACAGGATGCATTAGAGAAACGCTTTTAAAAGACAGACGACAGCATTCTCTCAATGAGAATACACTAGAAATAGAAAATACACTATTTGGCCACCCTGCCTTTATTCAAATCACAGGCCTTTTAAAAGTCCGTTCAACAAGGAAAAAAAAAAAGAGTACAACAGTCGAAAAAATTCAAGAAACACTTAAAAGGAAGCCAGGGCCTCGAGTGCCTGTAACATCATGAGTGTGGCTGAGGGTCTTCGGGAACAGGCAGGGTGAGCATGGCTCCCAAAGTATTTGGCTACAGAATGCTTATTATTATTATTTTTGGGGAGAGCATCTCATAGGGCTAGCACAGGGCCCAGTGCAAAATGAAAAAAGCGGGGCCCTTTGTTCAAAAATGATTAAAAATTTCAAAACAGCAACAGCGGCGTCACTCCCCAGCGGTGCACTGAAACAGGCCCACAGACCCAGCCCTGCACCAGCTGTGCGTGCACTGAAACGCGCTCTCGTAAACGGGGCTTAAATGGTAACAGATATTTCTTTTCATTTTTATAAAATCATCACCTGGATTTTAGAAGGCAGGCCCCATGAACAGGCAAAGTTAGAAACCCTTGGGATTCAAAACAAGTGGCACCATTAAGAGGTCAATGTTTATCGAAGCTAGAGAGAAACTAGATTAGAACAGTCGAAATTTGCCAAGCTTGATCGATAAACATTCCTCATAAGACTATTTATAAAATCCATGCCTTTTGGAATGTGCCTTTTATACTCAAATTTAAATACGAATATAGCTGACATCACAGGAGGTCGCATCGGTAAAGCACTCTGTAAAGATTCTAAACAGCACGAGGCAGCAAGCCGCAGCTCCCCCGAAATCCCTCCACGCCGAGACCAGCAGACTCCAGCTGTTCCTACCATGCGTGTATGCCTGACGCTGTTTACCTGGGTCATGGTATCGCTTACACGAACTCATTCCCAAAACACACTGAAAGGCGTTTTCTATGAAAATTAGGCAGCACGATCTTTTAGTAAAAATCTGACTCGTTGGTAGAATTGCTGTGGATAGAACTGTTTAATAAGCGTTTGGTTAGGTTTTACTACATGTTTATGGAAACTATAAAATATGTTTTTCAATCGAAAGACAACTTGTGTTGTATGTACAATATTTCAACCTAACGCAAGAGAAAAACGCCACGATGTGGCGCCAGGCTGCATCTGTCTGAGGGGCAATACTTTGCCAGGAGGGTGCAGGAGGCCCTTGTCCCAGAGATCCTGAAATGCGGACAGGAATGGTGAAGTTTCTCTTTCAATATTCTCAGCCACATTTCGAACATGAGTCTCTTTGCTTAATTTTTTTTTTCCAAACAAGACATTTTAGTCTATTTAAGCCCAGTATGCACACCAGACTGGCTGCAGCTGACTCGTGGTTTTGCCTAAAATTCAATTATGCTCAGAAGGTAAAGATTTTTCATAACTGAAGAGATCCAAAGACTAAAGACAATTCCTGACAATTTTAAGTGATATGGGAATCTGAAATAAACATAAGCTGTCCCCTTCATCTGAACTGAATAAACTTCTGATCGTTTCTTAGAGTTAAAAAGCAGCACGGCTCCTTAACTGTCGCCTTATTCTTGGAACTGCCAAAGTCTAAACAGTCGGTATTAAGAGTTGGGGCTCAAACCAGCCTGTCCAGATGGAAACAGACATTTGCTATCCAGCCATCACCCGCCTCCCTCAGCTGCAACCCGTCTTTCCCCAAAGTGACGTAATCTACTAGGCTTCCGTGCAGCTCCACATTCCTCCATCCTTCGCCTTCGAACCCCCAGTGTCCCCCTCCTGGTCCCCTGAGCATTTTGGCGGGTTCTAGCTCAGCCGTGAGCTACAGAGTGGTCTTCACGGGACAAAAGAATAGTCTACTGCAAGGGTGAATTCACTCCCTGCTTCTAGCCAGCCAGAGCTCTGCTTCCACACCGAAGATCTGTCCAGCAGCCATCAAGGCACCACAAGTTTGGGTGACCGTTTGGGAGCTCAGTGCCCTTGCCCTGGCAGGCCCTGCAGGGGACCTTCTCCTGGGTGGACAGGGAAGGAAGCCCAGCCCTGAGTGATGGCAGAGTGGCCCTGTGTCGCTCCATGATGAATGCCTGTCCCCCTACACAAGTCTAAGTTTTCACAGTTGCATGAATAAATCTGTTTATGACCTAGACAAATTCTTGACCCCACCACCACCGCCAACACCCCCTCAGGTGAGCTGGTGCCCCTGCAGCTGTTAACACCAGACGTGGCCTCTCCACACCCCATGCCCGCAGATCTGGGTGTTTGAGAAACAGACATCGCCTCCCTGACCCAGTCCCGTGTCACGGAGCATCCGTGAGGGCTGTGACATCATCCCAGCCTATTTAATTGGAGAATTCATGAAGGAATTAAAAGACCCAGTAAAAAAAGAGGTTTGGTTTGTTCATGAAAGTAAGTAGCTTGTGAAACACTTTGTTTCCCTGTGACTAAAAGTTCCAGCTTGTAATTCCCCACAAGAATCACTTCAAGCTCTTCATCAGGACAAATGAACCTGTCTCACCAGGCTCGGAGGAGAAGGCAGACAGTCTTTATTCGCTGGCCTTGGGTAGTTCCCCTCTTTGAAGGCAGCTCTGAGATTACTTCCATAATGCAGACGAAGACTTAATTAACTACAGGATGAAGGCAGGATGGTGCCAGGCTGAGCAGGTGGCAATGTGTAGGGTTGTCTGCCAGGGGCACTCACAGGTGCTACTGAAAATGTCTGGAACTATCCAAAAAAGACAGTAAAGTGTCTGGAAACAAATGGCCCTTTCTGAGCCCTGAGATGATGTCACTGCTTTCTCATTGAAGAAAAGGAAGATGTGTGTGTGTGTGTGTGTGTGTGTGTGTGTGGGTGTGTGTGTGTGTGTGTCCGTGTGTCTGTGTGTCTGTGTCTGTGTGTGTGTTGGGGCCTGGGGGTTGGAGAGAAGGGAAGTTTTAGGAGAAAGGATACAAGAGCACATTTGGAATGGGAAATGGTTTCATTTCCTGGCATTAAAATGAAATTTTTTTGATGCACTTCAGAAACAACCCTAGAATCTGATAAGCTACTAACTAGATTTTTTTTTTTTTTTTGCTGTATTAATTACACAGTCATCACACAACATGGACGGTAGGAGCTTTGGGGTGGACCTTACCCAGTAGATAGGGTTTGTTGTCAATCTACATCTTAGAGTCTCTGAATGAAATGTTTCCATCCTGTTGTCTCTTGGTTGCCTTGGAGATAAACAGTATTTTTTCTCAACATTTAATACTCATTTCCTCAATCCTTCCCTAAGACTTCAGCTGACATGTTGCCAACGGAACACTTCAGACTCGACAATAAACACAGCAAAGACACCTACTGGATTGTTGCTGGCTTTTCCCGCCAGGATGACGCGAGCCTTGACCTTGTTCATGTTGAAGTTCTTCAAGTAGGCCTCGTAAATTCTCTTGGCGAGGGACTTCAGATCTGCCATTTCAGAATCTTCTATGTCGTGTTCACATGTGAGGATTTCTGCTTTCAGTTTTGCTTTTTCAGATCTTGGCATTCGTCCAAAGCGAATTGCTAGGGGGGTTGGGGAGAGAAATGGAATAATGGGAAACAAACAGAAATGAGCAACGCAGAGCGGGATGATGACACATCACCGCATGAAAAGTTCGCACCATGAATTAAACTACGAATGGAAATTTATAGGTAAGACAAAATCCACCTCTCAATATCAGTCAACTTTCTACGTGGGAGAGATGAAAATAAAACCCAAACTCCATGAATCCTGGACCTTTTTAAAAAGTTAAAATAAAAGGCAACAGTGTTACTCGTCTCGTTAGTTTGACGGGCTTAAGGGTGTTTACTGTCGCCAGCACATAATCGGTCCTGCAGGTTAAGGAGATGAAAGTGAGCCTTAGAGTGAGTTTATAGAATATCTTTTTCTTTTTCAAGAGGAAAGATTCACAATTTTCATGAACTCGTTACTTTAAATTTACCTTCACATAATCATCGGCGCGTTCTAAATTTAGAGTACGGTTGAATATAAATTCGTAACAGGGAAAATGTTTAAAATGGCACATGCTTTATATGTATGATATGAACATTAAGACATCCCAGGAATTTCCAATTGGTTTTCAAATCTTACATCAAAGTCTTACCAGTAGTTCGAAGTTTCCGGCACTAACCCCAAGCGCCCTGCTGAGTGTCAGTTATGACTTTTATTTCCTTAGGCCATTATGGTTCAAAAATGATCTGGGTATTAAATGCTGCAGCACACTCATTCCAGAAACAGTCAGTTCCCACCGAACAAGAAGGGTAAATCGAGGCATGGACTGGGAAAATGCAACGGACAACCTTACCTACCGTTATGGGACATCCCAACCGAAAGGCACTTGTGGAAGCGACAATGTTGGCACTTGTTTCGATTCTTTTTCTGAATCTTGCAGCTACGGTCACATTTGTCATAAACCAGTTTTAGTCGAATAGTCCGCCGGAAGAAACCCTGCGAGATTAATATACAGTTAATTAAATCAACGCCACTGCTTTAGTCACGTTTCCCACTGTGTATTATGGCCTCTTTTAAAATGAACTAAATTTAGAGAAATAGTTCTAAAAAGTCTGATATAATTGGGACAAATTGAAAATTTTTAATTTCATTATAAGTAAAACTAAAAAAATAAGAAAATGAGGCAAAATTTGAAGTAATTTCAAAATGTCCTTGTCTGGCTTGTGAAGACACAATTATAGTCTCCCAAAGAGTTGCTTAATCCTGTTAAAATTTATACAAACGTAATTTTTTCCTGTCCTATGACATACCTATATTTGTGACTAAAGACTTTCTGGGAATTTTCGTGAGTAAAGTAACTCCATAAAAGACAAAAATTATAATAAAATACAATAAAAGGAAGCCAGCTTTATGTAAACAATTCTTTTGCTCTTTAAAAGCACTTTAAACTTCACCCAATATGAAACAACTTTACTATTTGGTTCGTAAAAAACAAAACTAAACAAAAGTAACTTAATTGTGCAGAAAAGTCGCTTTTGGGAAGGCCTGTGGTTAGAAACTTGTACAGGTGTCTCTATCTGCAGCGGGTTCTTCTCCTCCTTGCCTTGCAGTCATTCCTCCACATTTCCACATGGGGGGCCCGAGTGGCGCATCGTGAGAGGGAACGGCAAATTCCCAGGGAAGGCACGAGGAAGGGAGATATTTCTACTCGAACAGTTATCTGGGTTTGTAAAGGAGGATGGCCAAAGCAAGTATGAGATTAGGAGGAAGGCTGAGAATAGAGCGTTTTAAAGGTCAGGATGTGGAGACACTCCGGCTCACGCGGCCCGTCCTGCTGTGGACCACGCCTGGCTCCGGGCGGGATGTCGGTGTTTCAGGAATGTGGCCTGTGCAGTGTATTGGTGAGGGCCGCGGCATTTTCCAGGAGTCAGTAAACACGTCCAGCATGTGCAAGGAAAGGCAACTTCTGATGTAACCAGGTATCTGACTGCTGGCTCCCCCACGTATCACGTACATAAAATACCAAACTTGAGAATATGCACGTAATTCCAAAAGTATGCGATGATGCAGGGCGGCCTCAGGGTAGCATAGGACGTATCCTTCTGATTATCATGTTGGAAAGTCACAGAAGGACCAGTGACCCAGTGGGCAGCAAGCTGGAGGACATGGCTGACCTCCTGTTGCTGGCCCTGGGTCACGGTACGTGTAAGTCTGGCTGAAGATAGGCACAAGGGTGCTCGCAGTTTGGGTGCAGACCCCCGATGCGCAGGAAAGGACTGCTGGGGGGTCGGGAGCAGCTGGGGAGGAAAG
>NW_006440626.1:49960-79365 GCF_000325575.1 Pteropus alecto
ACGAAAGACCATTTTCCACGCGGATGCTTTGATGGGCTGGACTGTGTCCCCCCAAATTCATGTACTGGAGCCCTCATCCCAGGACCTTAGAATATAGCCACCTCGGTAAATAATAAAGAGGTGATACACGAAATGAGGTCTTCAGAGTGGGCCCTAATCCAAGCTGACTGGCATCCCTGTAAGAAGGAGAAACTGGGACTCACAAAAAGACCAGTGATGCGCAAGCACAACGGGAGGGCCAGGTGTGGGAGTGGCGGGGGTGGGGGAGAACCACATGAGGGCACCAGAGGAAGGACAGGGTGTGGGGACCTCGGGAGGACCGCGTGAGGGCACAGGAGAACCTGCTGAGGGTGCGGCGGGAGGTCTGGTGAGGGCGGAATGACAGGATGAGGGCGCAACGGGAGGACTGAGAGACGGCCCAGTGGGAGGACGGGAGAGGGCGTGGCGGGAGGAGAGGGCGTGGCGGGAGGACCGGGTGAGGGCACCAGAGGAAGGACAGGGTGAGGGGACCTCGGGAGGAGCGTGTGAGGGCGCGGTGGGAGGACCGGCTCAGGGAGCAGCAGGAGGTCGCTGAGGGTGGAGTGACCGGGTAAGGGCGCAGTGGGAGGACCGGGTGAGGGCACCAGAGGAAGGACAGGATGTGGGGACCTCGGGAGGACCGCGTGAGGGCACAGATACACGAAATGAGGTCTTCAGAGTGGGCCCTAATCCAAGCTGACTGGCATCCCTGTAAGAAGGAGAAACTGGGACTCACAAAAAGACCAGTGATGCGCAAGCACAACGGGAGGGCCAGGTGTGGGAGTGGCGGGGGTGGGGGAGAACCGCATGAGGGCACCAGAGGAAGGACAGGGTGAGGGGACTTCGAGAGGACTGCATGAGGGCACAGCAGGAGGACCAGCTGCAGGCGCCGTGGGAGGTCGGGTGAGGTTGCAGCGGGACGACCACGTGATGGCAGCAGAGAAAGGACAGTGTGAGGGCGCTGCGGAACCACCGGGTGAGGGTGCAACGGAAGGACAGGGTGAGGGCGCGGCTGGACGAGCGCGTGAGGGCACCAAAGGAAGGACCGCGTGAGGGCGCCGCAGGAGGTCGGGTGAGGGTGGCATGACTGGGTGAGGGCGCCGCAGGAGGTCGGGTGAGGGTGGAATGACTGGGTGAGGGCGCCGCAGGAGGGCGGGTGAGAATGCCGCGGGGGGCTGATAAGCTGACGTCTAGCTTCCAGACTGTCTTCCATCCGAAATGGCCACATCACAGAGAGGACCAGACCGTGTCACCAGCGGCAGGGCTCACTGTAAGGCGGCTTCCAAAAGGTCACGAGCACAGAACGCCAGGCTCATGGGCCAAGTGAGAACACGACCCTAAAGCAAACCCGTCAAATGCGCCTGCGTAAGAACACTTTGCATATTTCAGTTTTCTTAAAGCAAACAGCACCATTTAGTGCAAAGATGGAGGGCTGTCTCAGCTGCATTGAGAAAAATGGGTACTTTGTGAATTTCATATCTTACACTCAGTTTTGACAATAAATTACCATAGTTGACAATAACACACAAAGACAAAGAGAACTGATAACTTTTCAAGGACTTAGTCTTTATCTCTAATCTCTAAGTGTAAATACAGCTGTGAATCTGCATTTTTTCCACATATTTTATTCCACATTATATCTGAAGGAGGATTTCTTCAAACGGCAAGCAAGATAATGAGCAACCATCACTTCAAATACTTTTCATCATGAACAAGAGGTTCAAACCTGCAATCACTGCCCATGAAGCTCAGGCTAAGTGCCATCAGACAGGTGGGAGGCGGCGGTGACATCAGAGCACTGTGACCACTTCCGCTTTTCTTGGAGTACTGTCAGCACTGTGATGGGACACGCAGGCAATACACTTGCCTTCTAGTCCTGCAAATATTCTCTCGTCCAGCCAGGGGCATCAGAGCAGGGGACACTGATCTCTGACTAACAGACAGAGGTCAGTTTCCTTGTCATTGCATTCAGGGAGTTAGAATGTTTTGAGACCTTCCCACTTGACTTTCTGGTTGCTCTTAAAGCATACCTGAGGTTTAGTCAGAGAAGTGGCGGTCCCATTGTGGATGGAGACACGAACAAGACCGAAGTCCTCCGCAGAGGAGGCGGCACCGTCCCGAACTCCGGCCGCAGGGCCGGCCTTCCCCATCGCTGATCACACCGGCCCCTTGCTGCTTCCAGCTGGAGCAGATAAGGGACGGCTCCCTTTGAATGTATCCCCGCGGTAGAGAGCAGAGCCACATGGGCACATGCCCACCCGCCTGCCCTGCAACTCCAGGCATGCTCTGTCACCAGTGCTCTCCCCCATCACTGTCACTTCTGCTCAGGGAGCAGAAATATCACAGGAAGTCACCACCTCTTCACCTAATATCCGCACAACATGCCATTGCCCAGTTCAAGTTGAAGAGCAAACCAGGTGCCAGTTACTGTGTCCCATGCCCAAGTGCCCTGGAGGGATAAAGAAATGTGACAAGTGATCTCTTTTCTCAGCAGCTCCCAGACAGGCGGGAGGCGGCGGTGACAAAGAGGCAAGAGAAAATGGCTTGAGAAATAACTAGAGGGTACAAATGGAACTTAAACAGGTCTCCAGTTTCCCAGCACAAAGAGTGCCGCACAGAGGCCGAGATGATGGAGAGCGAAGGGCGTCGAGAAAAGGTACAGCTCCCGTCCCTCGTTCCGGCAAAGACTGTTGTCCTGTACAGCCCTGTCACCCCTGCCTCAACCTGAGACCCGAGCAGTTTCTGGAAACACTTTCAAATGTCAGAGCTGCCTCCTGCATATCGGAAACTCCGATTCAAACTACTGAAATTCTATTTTTAAGTCTCAGTAATTGAGCATTTATCCATAAAAATATTCCTTTCAGAACTATGAAGCAGGAAAGGTATAAACCATATTTTTAAAAAGAAATAGAAAAGAAAGGAAAAGTATAAACCATATTTTTAGGAAAAGTATAAACCATATTTTTAAAAAGAAATAGAAAAGAAAGGAGGGTAGGAAGGAAGGAAAGAAAAGAGAGAGAAATAAAGAAAAAAGAGAAGGAAAAAAAGGAAGAGAATTCTCTTAGTATTTATTTATTTACTTTAAACACAGGGCAGGTGAAAACACTGGAAGAATTTTAACATCAATCGACAAACTAACACTAAGGCATTTTCCGTTTTGGAATTTCAGGCTCAAATGAGTTCTGGTGGCTGATGAGCTCTGACTTTGTGAAGACAAGGAAGTGGGATGCACTCTCTTCTGGTTCCCACAGCACCCAGACTCCGGGCCCAGTTCTGACAGAGCCCCAACTGTACCCAGTGCTGGAACTTTTTATGTGTCTCCCACTGGACTGTGTATTGTGTGTTTCTTGAAGATGGGGACTGTGTTTCACTAACCTTTGTAACCTTACTTCTAGTACAATCCCTACTATGCAGCAGCTGATCGATTTCTATTACTAACGTGTGCGTGGCTAAGCCTGGAGTAGAAGGTTTACTCTTGAAGTTAGTTACCCCACCAGTAACTAAGTGAAGGTCTGTGACAACTCACCTGGGCTCAGCATTAGCACCTGGATGGCAAATGGCATGCAGTCAGCGTTCCAAAGACAACAAAAATGTAAGGTTATATAGAACAGAAGTCAGAGTGACTCTACCCTGGGAAAGTGGCCAGAAATTTGCAGAGTGAATTATAATCATCTTAATGACCTAAAAACAAAGCATGCAAAAGGAAAAAAAAAACCCTAAGTATAATAGCAAAGAAGGTACTGAGTTGGTGGGAGTGTGGGGGCAGGGGTGATGCATGGCAACATCTCGAGGTGCCCACTGCCCGGGCACGGGACAGGCACACAACAGGCATTCCATGCAGACTGCTGGGGAAAGGCATGGATGACTTCTCAGCTCTACTCTCTCCCTTAGAAGCAGCAGAAAGAGAACTTGGAAAATGTTCTGTGACAAAATTAATTAGGTACTTTGGAGACAGTAAAGAAGTTTCATCATCTGATTGGAATAAGACTAAGGAGAAATCCCTTAACTGATGGCTCCTAAGGGTGTCACTGTATCTGAAACACCATGATAAATAGAGTTTCTTGGAACTTGGTAAATATCTGCTGAAATCAAATATTAAATAACAACTTGATACTGTCCCAACTAGCAAAACAGCTTTCTGTGCTGAGGATCAGATAATCAAGAAAACAAACAAATGCAACTGGACTTGAATTTTCACACTCGGAACTTATATTTCACTCAAAGGGTCCAGATAAATATTGCTACTATTATCTTCCTGTAATCAATCTTAATTTATTGTACTGTAAAACCCTCTCAGATTGTCACTCAATACGCTTAGTAATGGCATCTTATAGAAATCTATCTACATTTCCTTTTACTAAATTAAGCCTAATGAGATTTCACTGAGTGATTTAAAGGTAAAAGAGTTTTTGTCAAAAGAGTGCCATTTATGTGGTAGATAAGACATCTCTCAATGAATTTTTTCTCTTTTCCACCAATTCTAACACACTGCTTTGTCAGATTTATACTTTTCTGTATACTTTACAGATATTATAGTCAATATTTAGAATGCTTTCAGCTTAATCTGTTGGGTTAGAATTTAAAATAACATTTCAAAATACACAAAGAGAATGCTACAAAGTCCTCTGTACCTTCATCTGGCACCAGGATTTCACTGAAATAGATTAATCATTACCATCTGCATAATGATTAACATGCTAACGAAGTACAGAAAATGCGTACAAGACACATTTAAAACGGGAAGAACCAAAGCATAACAATGGTAAAGAAACTGAGGACGACGTTATTTTAGTGAATTAAATCAAACACACTCCGAGTACTTTGCACACTACATAGGTTTAACCAGAGATCTTTCCTAACAATGCCAAAGGCACAGAAACCCTGGACTTGAAAGAATGTGGCACGTGAAAATGGGTGACAAGTCCATGCTGCGCGGAAGAGGAGCTAGGAGCCTCTGCTCCTTCCTCTAAATGTGCAAACAGAGCGTTTGCAAACACTGCCAGGAAAGCTGTCTTCGGTTTTACACAAAGTTCGTGCTGCACAACAGTATTACTTCCACCCCAAACCCAACACTCCTCCCCACTCTCTTAAAAACAGAGCTACTGTTTTTAAATACAGTAATCTTACCTATTGATGGTGACATCAGAATAATTAAAGGGAAGCTGCAACTCTGGACACATTTTGTGTCTGTTGCAATGAAATGTAAGCTGAGAAGCTTGTCATAAGAATCAAAAGTCAGCAGAAATGGAATTCATATTTAACAGGTGAAAACTATGAAAACTCTGATCCAGTACAGATGGGACCAGCAGCCACGGGGATGACACTGAAGCATTTAGCAGCCATATGACAGAGAAGCCACGGAGAGCCAGGGCCTGGCCAGTGACAAAACTGAATGAGTTTCCAGAACGAGAAAGGCCTAACAGGCTTTGGCAGAAGTAGATCAGGCACACAACGGGCTGAGCCTTCATTTCCAGATTAAAACTGATGGTCACCTTTGGGGCGGGAGACTGTTTATGAACTTCATGAAGCAGATGGGCGCGTACTTGAGCAGTGAGCCTAATGCTGGAGAACACGCCTGCCGAGGCCTCTCTGCCTCGAAGGGGCCCACAGCCAGGGGGCAGGGAGGGGGACAAGTAATACTGACCCAGCACCCTCAATGACAGTCACGTGTATTGTAGTCTGTAATCTTGGTGCCAGGGCAGGGTAGGCAGTACTGGTCCCATTTATGGGGAGAAAATGCAGAGGTTCAGAGACAAATGACTTGTCCAACTAGTAGGTGAGGGGACACAAAGAAACAAATGCTTGAGAGGCAGCGTGAGGAGCGCTGCGGCATGGGATGTCCTGGAAGGCCAGAGAAGGCTCCAAAAAGTAGGGACACACAAGCGGAATCCTGTGGTGATTAGAAAGACATGCTCATTCGGCTGTGGTCATTTGGAAAAGAGAGACAGCCAACAAATACAGAAAAATCAACTTGGAGGAAACGGTACACAGGAGGAAGAAAACCAGCAGAAACATTATCATCCTTGGAAAGATAAGATACTGCGCTTGTGAAAAAGCAAGAGCCGTAAAAAAGAATGTGCAGAGAACAAAAACCTTTCCTGGGGATTAAAAGCATGATCACAATTCAACGGAAGGGGTGGAGGAAACGAGGCAGAGGCCATTACCAGCAGATGTGTTCGAGAGCATCTCTCAGACACCAAGGCCGTGATTTCTTGGGTTGGAAGAGCCCACTCGTCTCCCAGCAGAACGAATGCATAGAGACCCATCCAGGCAGACGACTGTTCCCATCCAGAGAAACATCAGAGCACACTGGGGACCGAGAGGAGACCACACCCATTCCTACAAGCTTTCAGGGGGTCGGGGGCGGGTGGGGGAATACATCACATACAAAAGATCACATATCAGAATGCTCTTGGGTTTCTCACTGGGACTCGACACCTTTAACAGGCTGAAGGAAAATGCCTCCCACCTCCTAACTCTACATTCAGACAAAACACCTGTCAGGTGGGAAGGTGGAGTCCTGCCCATTTATTCCTTTAGTGTGGTGATGGTCTCTCTCAGAGACTCTAGAATCTCCTCCTCCCCCACCCCCGGCCTCTACTAATATACTTGGTATTTATTTCATATTGGGGGAAACTGTTAGCGAACACGTTTTTTATGGAGTTATGGAACTTAATGCACACCGACATCGAACCTGTAGTGTTTTGACAAGTGTTAAAAGTTGCTTGTGCTTCATTTGCATCCCATTGTTGTAGTTTTTTAGGCCTTTGTGGGTCAATCTCAGGACCTGACGTCATTATCCATCACTCAGACACAACGCCACTATTATTCAGAGATTCTGATGATGTTGGAGACTAACACCATGTGCCAAGTATGCACGAACTCATTTCATCCTTACAACAACCCTGAGGTGGCACTGTTAATACGTTCAATTTACATATAAGTAACTTGGGAGTCCAGAGAAGTCGCATTCACGTGCCCAGGATCATAGAACTGGGGGGCTGAGGTTTGAACCCCAAGAGCCAGCCTCTAGCTTCTGCTCGTAATTACCATGCTACAATCCTCTGTATAACTTACTGCATAATGTTCTCCCAGGGCTGATGTTTCACAGCTTTCAGACCAACTATCAACAATGTAGAGACCTGATAACATAGTTTCTGAATTATCTGCAAGTTGGTTTTCCTTCCGTTCATCTACATTCATCTATATCGCTCTCTGTGGCATAAATTCAGTTCTTTGCCAGAGTCTTCGGTAAAGTTTAGAGATGAGAAAAACAAAAAGAGTTTGTTCTAATTTGTTTTGAATGTGAATACTGGAGGTTTAATGTAATGGCAGAACAAATCATGAAGGATCATTGGAATTTCCAAGCCTGCTGCCAAATGTCCTCGTATTTAGTGAAGAACTGCCTACTCATTCTGCCACTGGATTCGTTTTTGTTAAGTGTCCTCGCGTTGGGCCACCTGAGTCTTAGATGAAGACCTCAGAGCCAAGGTTACCACTCTAGCACCGATCATGAGCTAACCTTATTTTTTTCAAACTGGCTTTAGAGACATAAAATTAGTATACAATAATCTCCACATATTTAAAGCATACGATTTGTTAAGTTTTGGCATACATACATATCTGCGAAACCACCATCATGACCACGACAGTGAATATATCCATTGCCCCCAAAAGTTTCCTGTGGTTATTTGTAATCTGTCCTTCTTGCCCTTCCATGCCCCCTCCCCTCTCATTTGCTGTCACCACACATTAGTTTGCACTTTCTAGTTTTATGTAAATGAACCATCAGTATATACTCATTTTGGCTGACTTCTGTCACTCAGCATAAGTACATTGGCCCTTGAACGACACGTGGGTTAGGGGCAGCGGCCACCCACATATGCGGGGTTTCCAACCGCCAGCTGACCCTTGAATAACGTGGGCTGGAACTGCATGGACCAGCTGACTTGCACAGGTCAACTGAAAAAAACCTCACATATAAGTGGACCACACAGTTCAAACCCGTGTTGGGCAGGGTCAGCTGTATTTTGAGGGTCACCCATGTTGTCCTGCATACCGGAAATTCATTTGTCTTTACAGCAAGGTAATATTCTAACGCACGGACACCTCGGTTTCATCCAGTTATCTGTTGATGGATCTGTGAATTCTTTCCAAGTTTTGGCTGTCACAAATAAAGCAGCTATCAGCATTCATGTTCCAGTCTCTGTATGGACACAATGTGTTCTTTTCTCTTGGCCAAAAACCTGAGTGTGGGATGGCTGAATCATACGGCAGGTATTTCACTTTTCAGGAAACAATTCATCTGTTTTTGCCAAAGCGTGTGTATTACTTCCCATTCCCACCAGCAGTGCATGAGAGTCCCAGTTCCCACGCATCAGGGCCGACATCTGGCACAGCCTGTCTCTTTGATTGTAGCCATTCTAATGGGTGCGTAGTAGATCACACCACCACTGTGAAGCTGTGAAATGTTAGCAGTGCAACTATGGGTTGAACTGTCATTGCCCCGATGACTTATGATGACTAGTGATGGGCATCTCTTCTCAGTCTGTAATTTGTGTTTTCATTCTCCTAAAATAGACTTGTGAAGAGAAAAAGTTTTCCTTTTGATGAAGTCCGATTTATCAATTTTTTTCTCTTGTGGATTGTGCTTTTGGTGTCATATCTATAAATCTTTTCCTAAGCCAAGGTCACAAAGATTATCTCCTGTATTTTCTTCTAGAAGTTTTATAGTTTTAGATTTTACACTTAGATCTATGACCTATTTTGAGTTAATATTTGTATGTGGCGTGAGGTATGGATCAAAGTGCACTTGGGGCATATGGACAATGAATTGCACAGGCACCATCTGTGGAGAAGACTGTCCTTACTCCACTGAATTGTCTTTGTATCTTTGTAAAAAAAAAAAAAAAACCCAACTCGGGGGTTTTTATTAGTAACAAATACAAATTTTTTTTCAAATGCTTTTTATTTATCTATGAAAATGGTCATATAGTTTTTCATTCTGTTAATATGGTAAATTACAATAATTTTGACTCTTAAACTATTTGCATTTCTGGGATAAACCTCACTTGGCTATGAGATAATACTCTTTTTTATATATTGTTGGGTTCGATGCCCTAAAATTTTGTTTAGAATTTTTGCATCTATGTTGATAAGGGATACTGGCCTTTGTTTTTCTTTACTTGTAATGCCTTTGTCTACTTTTGGTATCAGGTAATTCTGGTCTCATAAAATAAATTGTGAAGCACTCCCACTTCTTCAATTTTCTGGAAGAATCTATGTAGAACTGGTACCATTTATTCCTTAGATATTTGGTAGAATTTACAAGTGAAGTCATCTGAGACTGGAGTTTCTTTAGGGGAAGGTTTTTTAAATACAAAGTCTATTTATTTAATAGATGTATTAATATCCAGGTGGTCTACTTGAATTCAGTTTTAGAATGTCCTTTTCATCTCCTCACACAGACTCAAATTCCTGTTTAAACTCAACCCTGAAATCCATCCAAAAAACCCATGTTTATCAAGAATACATGAAATTGTTCAGAGTTCATTTTGAATCCTAGATGTATGATACTGCCAATTTTTTACATAAAATTTCATTGTTAGTTTTGACATAATGTTAGGAATAATACATACTGAATAAAACAGGAAAATGAGAACACAAGTAGGCTATTAAATAGATTATTTTTTAAAAGTACTAAAGAAATCACAAATGAAAGGATTCGTCCACTAAGAAGACATGATGACCCTAAACATGTATGCAGCAAACAATAAAGCCTCGAAATACATAAAGCGAAAACCGAAAGAGCGGAAAGAAGAGACAGGTGCATCCTCCATTATAGCTGGGGACTTCGATCTCCCTCTTCGCAACTAATAGAATTACTGGACAGAAGGTCAGTAAGGTTACAGAAGCTCGAGCAACACAATTCACCAACGAGACCTAACCGATGTAAAAAGAACACCCCATTCAACAGCAGCAGAGTAAATCCCTTTTTTCCAGCACCCACAGACCATTCACCCAGAGAGATCATATCCTGGGCCCATTAAAGAAACTTCGGCACATTTAAAAGAACTAAAACCTTACAGTATAGATTTTCAAGTCACGATAAAATCAAAGTAGAAATTAATAACAGAAAGACAACAAGAAAATAGATTCAAAAATCAATCAATATACTTCTAAATAATCCATAAATCAAGAAGTCACAGAGGAAAATTTTAAAATACACAGAACTGAATGAAAATACAAATATGACATATCAAAATATGTGGACTCAAGCAAAAGCAGTACTGATTTTTTGATATTAGCATTAAATGCTTATAATAGAGATGAAAGATCTCCAATCAATTATCTAAATTCCTGCCTCCAGAAGCTGGAAAAATAATAGCAAAATAAACCCAAAGCAAGCAAAAGGAAAGAAATAAGAGCAGCAATCAATGAAATCGAAATCAGGAAAAGAGCAGAGAAAGCTCAATGAAGAAAAAACTGGTTCTTTGAAAAAAAATCAATAAAATCAATAAACCTCTAGCAAAACTGACAAAACTAAAAATACAAGATACACCAAAATTTCATCAACATCAAGAATAAAATGGGCTATCACTACAGATCCTGCAACGAGTAAAATGTTTATAAGAAACGGCTACGAATGACTTTAGGCTCCTAAATTCCACAACTTAAGAAATAGATCAATGCCTAAAAAACTACGAACTACCAAGAACTTAACCAAAATGAAATGGACAATCTCAATAGCTCCATAACCATTTAAAAACTGAACCTGTGATTAAGAATCTCCAGAAAAAGAAATTTCTAGCCTAGCTGGTTTCACTGGAAATTCTACCAAGCACTTAAAGAAGAATTTAACACAACACCAATTTTATATAATCTCTTCCCCAAAAAAACAGATGAGGAGGAAATACTTCCCAATTCATTTTCATGAAGGTAGTATTATTCTAATATGAAACCCAGACAAAGCCAGAGCAAAGAAACAAAACAAACAAACAAACAAAACCACGAGGAGAAAAAGCAAAAACTACAGCCCAATATTGTTTGAGTTTACACATAAAGTTTTTCAATAAAAAATCAAATTAAAAAATGTGTAAAAAGAATTACATACAATGACCAAGCGGGATTTATTCCAGGTGTGCAAGGGAAGCCACCATATCAACAGACTAAGGAAGAAAAATCATGTAATCATGTTAATGCAGAAAAAGTATTTTATAAAATCTAACACTCGCTCCTAATAAAAACTGTCAGCAAGTTCAGAATAGAGAAGATCTACCTAAACCTGATAAAGAACATCTACAAAAACCTAACACCTTACTTAACGATGGAAGACTAATGCTTTCCCTCTAAGATGAGGAACGAGACAAGGGTGTCAGTTTTCACCACTCTTGTTCAACACGGCACTAGAAGTTCTAGCCAATGTAACTAGGCAAGAAAACAAAAGGCATACAGAATAAAAGGAAGAAATGAAACAATCCTTATTCCCAGATGACAACTGTCTAGATAGATAATCCCGGGAATCTACGAAAAACCTGGAACTAGGATCGAGTTCAGCAAGGTTGCAAGATCAACACATAAAAATGAACTACAATGCTATTTACTAACAATAAACATGCAAAATGAAAATTAAAAGCAATGCCATTTATAGTCACTCCAAAGAAAATGAAATACTTAGGCATAAGCTTAACAAAACATATACAAGATATGTGTAATGAAAATTAGAAAGTGCTGATGAAAAATATCAAAGAAGAACTAAATAAAGAAACATAACTGTATGTCAACTATAACTAAAACATAAATTAAAAAAGAAGAAAGAAACCATGTCCGCAGATTGGAAAAACACAATAAAGATGTTAATTCTCCCCGAATTATAGGTTTAAGATAATTATGTCAAAAGCCCAACAAGATATTTGTGGATGTAGAACGGTTTGCTCTTAAATTTACATGGAAAGGCGGGTGCCCTAAAAAGGTTAAAACAATTGTGAAAAGAAGTATAAGGTGGGAGGAGTGAGTCGACCTAGTATTAACACTTACTCAGTTAAGACAATGGGGTTCTGGTGAGGGAAAAGACACACAGACCAATGGAACAGAGTAGGAAACCCTGAAATAGGTCCGCGCAAATATGCCCAATTGATCTTTGGCAGAAATGAAAAAGCGATTCAATGGTGGGTGGACAGCCCTTCCAACAAACAGTGCTGCAGCAAGTGGACACCCATAATAAAAATAAATAAACCTCAATCTAAGTCTCGCACCTCATATGAGAATTAACTCAAAATAGATCATGGACTGAAATGCAGTGTAAAACCATAAAACTTTTAGAAAAACATAGGAGAAAATCTTCAGGATCTATGGCTAAGTGAAAAGTTCCTAGACTTGCTACCAGAAGCATGATCCCTAAAAGGAAAAACTGATAAACTGGATGTCATCAAAATTAAAATGTTTGGTATGTAAAAGACCCAAAGAAGAGGATAAAAAGACAAGCATGGTTTGAGTGAAAATATTTGCAAATCACAGATCTTTAAAGGACAAGTATCTGGAATATGTGAGAAATCTTCAAAACTGAACAATGAAAAACCAAAATTCTAATTAGAACATAGGCAGAGACCCGAAGAGTCACTTTACTGAAGAGGATATGCTGAGACAAAATAAACGCATGAAAAGATGTTCCATATCATTAGCCACAGGGGATCTACAGACAAAAACCACAGTGAGATATCACTGCACACCTGTCAGAATGGCTAAAATAAAAAATACCACCGCTACCAGGTGCTGGTGAGGATGTGGACAAACCGGATCACTCAGACATTGCTGGCGGGAATGTAAAACGGTACAGCTACTCTGGAAAATGGTTGGGGCAGTTTCTTATCAAACCATAGGACCCGCAATTGCACTCTTAAGCATTTATCCCAGTGCAATAAAAACTTATATTCATACAAAAACAGGTACACACGCCAAAAGCACAAGAGACAAAAGGAAAAAATAAACCAGACATCGAAACCTTCAAGTTTTGTGTTATAAACACTACCATCAAGAAAGTAACTGGACAACTCATCGAATGGGAGGAAATATTTGTAACTCATATCTGATAAGAGACATATTCAGAACATGTAAAAGACTCTTACAACTCAACAACGAAAAGACAAATATCCCAAGTAAAAAAATGGGCAAAGGATTTAAATAGACATTTCTCCAAAGAAGACATACACATGGCCAAAAGGCACACGAAAACATGCTCAGAGTCATTAGTCATCAGGGAAACGCAAATCAAATCCACGATGAGACACCACTTCACACCCACTAGGATAGCTAGAATCAAACAGACAGCAACAAGTGCTGGCAAAAATGTGGAGAAAATGGAGCCCTCGCACACCGCTAGCGAGATGGTAAAAGGAGACAGCCATTTGGAAAACAGTCTGGCAGTTCCTCGAAAAAAGTTAAAATATACAGTTACCACAGGACACAGCAATTCTACTTCTAGAGAAGTGAAAACACACACCTACACAAATCCTTATTCGTGAATGTTCACAGCAGCATTATTCACCAGAGCCAGAAAGCAGAAACTACCCGAATGTCCACCAACTGATAAGTGGATAAATAAAATACACTCTATACGATATTTTTGAGGATAAAAAGAAAAAGAAATGTATTGATCCACGCCACAAGGTAGATGACCGAGTGAAAAGCCACATACTGTGCGATCCACTGACACAGGGACGGAGAGTGGATTAGTGGCTAGAGGAGGAGGGCGGAGGGGACCGGCATACGGTTTCTTTCAGGGGCGACAAAAATGTTCTAAAATTAGATTGTGGAAATGATTGTACAAACCTATAAGTATAAAAACCACGGACTTGTGTTCTTGAAATGAGTGTTGTGTGGTATGCAAACCATACCTCAGTAGAGCTATTTAGAACAGAACCAGAAAACTGAACGCAAATGCCCACAGCAGCTTTACCCATAACAACCCCAAACCAGAAACAACGTATGTGCCCCATGATGGGTGAACAGCTGAACAGACCTGGTGCATCCACACCAGGGAATAGTACCTGGCCACACAAAGAAATGAGGTCCTGACACATCCTATGGCTTAGGTGAATCTCGCGGGAATTATGCTGAGGGAAAACAGCCAGTCCCAAAAGGTCCCATACCACACAATTCATTACGCAGCAATCTTGAAGTGGCAGATGACAGAAACGGAGGGCAGACTGTCAGGGACAAAGAAGGGCTGGGGGAGCAGTCCATGTCGCTTAACAGGCCAACGTGAGGGGTCGCGGGTGATGAAACCGTCCTGTATCCTGCAGGCACCAAGGTCACTATCCTGTTTGTGATGTTGCACTATCGTTTGCAAGATGTTGCACTGGGGCTCGGGGTCGATAGTACTGGGGGTCCCCCATATTACTTCTTATGGCTGCATGTGAATCCACAATTCTCTTGAAATTTTTAAAAATTTAATTTAAAACAGAACTAAAAGGGGAGTCAATTAGGAGTGACACTTTAGGGACAGGTGAGCTGCTGCTCATATTTATGAATTCAAACATGGTGATAAATGTAGCTGGGATATATAATGCAGGCATCATATCTCTTTTTAACTTCTTACAGAAAAGTTGTACACACACACACACACACACAAAAAACAGTACAAAGAACACTGTAAATCCTTTACCTGTACTCACTTATGACTGACACTCTACTCATCTGCTTTTTCAGTACAGGTAGGTGGCCAGCCATATAGAGCGAGTGTGTGTGTGTGTGTGTGTGCGCGCGTGCACGTGTGTGTGAAGCGTGGCCCCGTCTCCCCCACTACGCAAGTATATGTGTGTTATAAGGATATGCCCTGACACACCACAGCACCCTCATCCATTTCAGTACATTGAACAGATATACAACACCTACGATTCACAGTCAAACGCTATCAGCTGACCCATTCTTCTCCTTGGTGGCATTTTCCCCTCCCGTGTGGGACCCAGTCTCAGTCTAGGGTCAGGCGCTGCACTGTGTTGCTATTTCTCTTGTAATCTGAAACAACGCCACGGCTTGTCTGTTATGATGAGATTTCTCCTCCCGTTTTTAAATAGAACGGGGGAACCACCTGCACTCCCGCCGGTGTTTTCGGGGGTATCTGCAGGGAACGATCAATACAACAAGGAGCCCTCACTCGAGGTGCCCTAGGTCCCATCCAGAGGCTGGTTTTCCAACAGGCTCCCAGCCTCTCTAGCAACTTCTACACCCTCACTTTGGTCAGTCTGCCAGCTGGAAAGGCTCACAGGGCTTTTCCTTCTCGGAACCAGAGGCTTCCAGAGCCACATAGCTTCGACTACTATTCACTTCAACAAATAAAACTGAAAACCGAATCATTCTGTAAATTCCCAAATAAGGAGAGAGTAAAAGAGCAGAAGCAAACCCTACCTGGCACTGGTTTTAAGTAGCTCGACACAATTTAAAGCATTTGGTAAACGTCAGAAGCAGTAAACCGAGTGCCTTCTACAGAAGCTGCTCTGTCCCTTTCTAAAGAAACAGGGGTGAATGTGACTTAACACTAAGGGGACAGAAGCAATCTGTTTAAGGGAAAAAAACCTGGAGTTTTCTGCTATCGAGTAAAGCTCTGCGTAAAAATAAGAGAAACGGGAAACCTACTGAGGGTTAATTTGTAGGACCCAGTGCTGGGGGTTGAAGGAGACAGTCGTGTTTCTGGGGTCACTGATTACGTGCTTCCACCAGTCCACGTGCGGGAGCGTGCCAAGACACCTGTCATAGCCACGATGCTTTATATGCAGGAGGCCCCGCACGGCCACCGGCCAGCAAGAGCATATCAAAGGCAAGGAACAGCTGTCACCGTGCCTTGTACTCAGCATGCCCTGATGGGACCTTGGTCTTTCACATCTGCACAAAGTCACAGCCCAGGGTCCTCTGACGGGCTGGTTTGTTGTTTATTTGTAAAGATTGCTTTCTTCCTAAACCACTTAATCCATCCCACTCCACCCCAGCGCGCATGTCCCTCCCTCCCACCCTCACTCCTGTAACAGCCTCCTAACGGCCCCCTGGCCAGCGCTCCCCACTGCGAGGATCTCGGTGCTGCTGCCAGGTGTATCCCGAAGTACAGCCCTGATCATCCCAGCCTCTGCTTGGGGACCTCTCTGAAGTGCAGCAGTTCCAAACACCTGGATTTGCAGGTAAGGAAACAGACCAAGGATGAGCATTGGCCAAGGTCACACGGCTCCTCGAAGGGCAGGCTGGACCTAAAGTCAGTCTCCCTGCCCACGAGTGGGGCGGGTTCTCCCATCGCACCTGACCTAAGCCACACAGCTTCAGCCCTCTGAGAGCGCCTTCTGCCTTGGCCGGCCTGCAGCTGCTGTCCCTGGCCCCAGACAACAGCCAGAGGGAGCCTCTGACAGCTAAATCGTGGTGTATCGCACCCCCACTGAGAACCCTTCCCCCGGGACTGCTTTCACAGAGTACAATCAGAGCCCTCTCAACACCCGCAAGGCCCTCCACGGTGACCTGCTGCCACCTCTTTCATGGGACCTCGAGTCCTCCTCCTCTCCAGGACATTCCCCCACAGTCACACTTCCCCGTGCTCCTCCCACAAGCCTGGCCCGGCTGCCCAATCCGCCAGGGCACTCCCCATTCTGGTGTCTGCTCAGCCACTCTCTCACCTCCCGGTCCTTCCTCAAATGTCCCCTTCTCAGTGAGGCCACCTGAGGCCATCGTGCAGCCCCCTCGCCCTCCCCAGTGCTCCTGAGTGAAAACGCCAACCTTGCTACACGTGCCTTCACATGTCCTAACGCACCAAGCCACGTGCTCCGTCACTACCCTTATCTGTCTCTCCCCACCAGAGTGCCGGCCCTCTGAGCAAAGGGATTTTGCGGGTTTTGCCGGCTTATGCATCTCCAAGCGCTTAGGGTGATGCCTAGTACCAAGGAGCTTAATATTCGATGAAGTGTGATGGTGAATGAATCGATCTTCTCTTCGTTCCCCTGTGCAAAGCCTGTATTCTGGCCAACAGGAACCACTCACCAAACGCGCCTCGTGCTTTCCGGCCTTGACACTGTATCCTATTCTAGTGCCTGGAACGTCTCCCAATCCTACACATTTAATGGGAAGCACCACTCCGCACCACTCCCTTCTGAAAGCCTTCCAGGACCCGCCCAGGTGTCCCCACTGCTCACATCACAGGTAAGAGAATTCACATCGGCCACCTTCCTCTCCTCAAGGCGAGTGTCCAATAAACACTGAGCGACTCTAAGACCGGTGCTGCATTCTGAACACTGTTCCCTTTCTTACAAAACAAGCTCGCCACACTTAGCGTAAGGGACCGATGACAGGAGCCTCTGTAGAGGGTACCACCAGTGTTTAAAGGGTGAAGCCTTTCCTAAAGAAACAAGAATGAGTGTGGCTTAAATGGCAAGAATGCTAAGGGGACGGAAAACATCTGTTTAAGAAAACAATGGAAGTTTTTACTATAAAGTTTCAGAAGCGCATCCTAAGACACTCTGGGAGACAGTGTCTTTGGGGGCTTTAGGGCCTTTGATATTGTGAATTCGGTTCTGAGAGTCCACACCATTCACTGAAACGTCCCAACATTGCATGCCGGTGTCCCTCGTGTGGCACGCTAAGCCTTTCCAAAGAGAACTGATACCCTTCCGATGACGATTTGTCTCTTCCATGAACATGGTATAGCCACCTATTTATCTGGCTGTATTTAATTTCTCTCAATCGTTTAATCAGTTTTCTGACGAGAAGTCGTGCATACCTTTCTATAGATTTATTCTGAGCTCTACAATGTATACATTTAAAAAATTTTTAATGACTAGACTACTAGTTTTAGGTTTACCGAAAACGCTGAGCACATGTCTGAGTACGAGGAGTTCCTACGTGCTTCCCCGACTCCCTTGTCTCCCCATTAGTGACAGCATACGTTAGTGGGGGAGGACTATTACCACCGATGAGCCAGCGTCAACACATTACTAACCACAGTCCACAGTTTAGTGTTCACTCTTGGTGGTGTACAGTCTGGGCGTTTGGACAAGTGTGCGATGACATGCATCGCTAGGACAGTATCACACAGAGTAGTTTCACTGCCCTAAAGCTCCTCCACGCTCCGCCTGTTCGTCCCTGCCCCTCTAACCGCTGACAACCATGGATCCTTTTACTGCCTCAATAGTTCTGCCTTTTCCAGGATGTGGCAGAGCTGGAGTCATACAACTGCCTTTTCGGTTTGGCTTTTTTCAGGTGTATGATGCTTTGGATCACAACGTCGGTGATGTTATTTGCCAAAATGTTTTCCAAAGTGGCTGTGCCGCTTTATGTTTCTGTCATCAGTGCACGAGTGTGCCTGCTGCTCCTTATCCTTGGTCAGTCTTTTTAATCTTAGCCATTCTAGTTGGTGTACGATGTTCTCTCTCTAGTAATGGTGACATCTACCACTGTCAATTTGCATTTTCCTAATGACTAATGGTGTCGAACATCTTTTCACGTGCTTACTCGCCATCCAATGTCCTTTGCTGAAGAGTTAATTCAAGTCTTTTGCCCATCTTTGCTTTAGTTCTTAACGGGTTTTCTTCTCATTATTGAATTATGAGTTCTTTATATATTCCAGATACAAGTCCTTTGTCAGACATGTTTTGCAAATACTTTCTCCAAGGCAGTGACTTGCCTTTTCAGTTAAGTGTCTTTCAATGAGCAAATATTCAAAGTTTGGATGAAGTCTAATTTATTTTCTTGTATAGTTCATGCTTTTTGAATCCCATATAAGAAATTGTTGCCAAGCCCCAAATCTCTAAGATTTCTTCTGTGTCTTCTTCTGGAAGTTTTATAGGTTTAACTCTTACAATTAGGTCTATGACCCATTTCGAGTTCTTTTATCACTTTTTTTAATATGGTGTGAGATGAGGGTGGAGGTTCATTGGTTTGCACACGGCTAGAAAATTATTCCAGCACTATATGTTGGAAAGAGTATCTTTTCCCACTTAAATGACTTGTCACTTTGTTGAAAATCCATTGACCATATACGGTGGGTCTATTTCTAAGCTTGCTGTCCTATTCATCTATTTGTCTGTTTTCATATCAGTACCGTACTCTTGATTACTGTAGCTCTGTACCAATTTTGGAAGCAGGGCGTCTAAGCCCTCCGACTGTGTTCTTTTTCAAAGTTGTTTTAGCTACTCTAGGGCCTTCGCATTTTCCATATCATTTTAGAATCAGCTTGTCAGATGCTACAAATAGGCATGCTCACATTCGATTCTGATTGCTTTGAATCTGTAAACCATTCGGGGAAGAACTGTCATCTTAACAATACCGAGTCTTCTGATTCAAGAGCATAGGATAAGTTGTCATTTATTTGGGTCTTTTACGTTTTCCCTTCGCGATGTTTCATTGATTTCACTGTACAGGTCTCGAGCATTTTCTTCCTAAGCTTTTCCTATATTTTGATGCTTCCTTACTTTGTAAATGTTAAACTAACCTCGCATTCGTGAAAGAAACCCAACTTTCAGCACACTGAAGCCGTCTTCTGTCTTCCATTGTTTTCAGTTGAAAAGTTACCTCCGACTTTGTCGATCCTGTGAAAGTGATGGCTTTTTTGTTGCTGTTTTTATTTTGTTTTGTTTAAAGATTATCGCTGCCTTGTTTTTTTCGTAAGTTTTACTATAGTGTGTCTTAGTATAGATTTTTGTTTTTAATTATAATAGTTCTTCAGAATTCTTGAATTTGTGACTTGATGTCTTTCACCAGTGTTGGAAAAACTGGCCGCTATCTCTTCGAGTATTGTTTCTGCCCTTTTTTCTCTCTCTTATCCTCCTAGAATTTCAATCGCATGGACGGTAGAATTCTTCACTGTGTGCTCTTTGGTTGCTTTCCATTCTATTTTCTCTCTGTGCATCATTTTGAATGTTATCTTCTAATTTACGCTATCCTTCGTCTCTCATCAGTTGTGTCTACTCTGCTGCGATATCTATCTTCAGAATATGCAATCTGTTGTTGGGGGGCTAGTGTTATTATTAGGCCCCTCCGACGCCGGCCATGCTGCAGTCACTTTGGGTCCAAGAGTCCAAAAAACAGACAAATGCCCCTACACCCATGGAGCTGCTATCCTAGGAAGGGAGATGAAAGCACGTACTATGTGAGATGGAGACAGGCTGGGGCGGGGCTGCCGTTATATAAGGGGGTCAGAGAAGGCCCCGCGGGGGAACGAGCACTTATGGCAGCCTTCCTTCTTCTAAGTGGAGACCTGGGGCTGGGAGAGTCCCACGGGGCCCCATGCCCGCCCTGCACCCTAGCCTCCTCTGCTGCTTGCCCTTCGGCACCGGCCCAGTGGAGCGGAAGGAAAGCACTGTCGGGCTCTGCGCTCGCTGGGCTGTTTCATACACGTTGCTCCCCTAAAACTCTCACTGCCTGTGCAAAGTTCAGGGTACCAGTCTGATGTTAGCTGCCCAGTGCACCGGGCAACTCCGGTCACAACTTCATCTCTGATGACACAGATCTGCCTTGACAGGTCACTCACAGTAAAGTACAAACAGGACATACTGTGGTAGCAGTGGCCCACACCTCCTTGAGCAGGTGTTAGTTGCCAGGCAGCTGAGAGTTCCAGGAGAGGGACCATGGGCGGGGCCAAATAATGGTCCACGTCCACTCCTGGAGCCCTCCATACGTGACCTTGACAGCAAAGGGGCGCTTCCGGTGCAACTGAGGCACCGCTACGGGTTGATTTGGGCCCCCGAGGAAGATATGCCCACGTTCTTCCCTCTAGCACTTCGGATAGAACGTTTTTGAAATCAGGTCTTTGGAGATATAATCAGTTCATCAGATGAGGCCATACTGGAGTAGGGTGAGCCCTTAATCCAATACGACTGGTATCCACATAAAAAGGGGAAATCTGGATACACACGTGGAGAACGCTACATGATGCCAGAGGCAGAGGCTGGCGAGACGCTTCTACGAGCCGAAGCATGCCAGGGGTGACAGCCACCAGCAGGAGTTAAGAGGAAGCAAGCCAGGGAGCTACCCAGGGTCTCAGAGGGAGCACAGCACTGCCGACACCTTGACCTCGGACCTCACACCCCTGAACTGCGAAAGAACACATTTCTATCGGTTAAAGGCCCCAGTTTATGGCGTGTCATTACAGCTGCCCTGGGAGGCTGATGCAGACGCCCGGATTAGCCAGGAGGCCTGAGGTGCAGACGCCCGGATTAGCCAGGAGGCCTGATAAAATAGCTTGAGCCCTAAATGTAAGAACTTTCTCTGGCTGACCTGAAGCAGAGGGAGGTCAGAGAGATGCAGAGCGCGAGAAGGACTCGGCCCTCGCTGCTGGTTTTGACAACCAAGGGGCCACGAGCCAAGGGATGTGGCAGCTCCAGCTGACAACTGGCAAGAAGACGGGCCACAGATAGTTTTCAAAACTCACAGACTTGTACATCTAAAAAGCATGAATTTTACTCTATGTAAATTACCCCTCGATAAACTTGACTTAAAAAAACAATTCTGAACCATCCCTGCTGCCTGGTTTTTAAGGAGCCTAATGTAAAGAAGCGAGTCTAGTGCCAAGAGGCGGCCCAACGCATCCTCACACCCACGGAGGCGGGTGGCCCAGGCTCTGGCTCACGATGCCCCTGGCGGGATGCAGCTGCCTCCCTCCCATCTCTCCGGCCACAAAGCAAGAAGCTTGTCCGTCCTCGAAGGCCTTGATGCCACTCTTTGTTCATAATCCCAGGAAAGGAGCTTGCCTTTGTCCAGGGAAGAATTTGCCTCATTCTCCTGTGTCGAACCAAATGGTGTCAAGCTAAGGGGACACGAGCCAGCTCCTGTCCCTTCGAGCTTGCCTTTCAGGGAGCAATTATCATGCTTATATGATTAAGACAGACTCACTGCTCAGAGGGCCGACTGGCTTTTACCGCTGGAACCATCCGGACAGAGGAGGCAGATGCGGTAACTATGTGCACACTGCTTCCTGAACACAGGTCATTAGATGTACAATGAGATCACGTTCACCTATGATTTAATTCTGCTGACCAAAGCGGGTCAAAGGGATTTCACCTGAGCACTTAATAACCTTAAGACAATAATCAGGAGAACTAAATTGGGTTCTGAAATTTCTTGCATGATTTTTATTCGCTTTCTTCGCTCCTAACTTAGTTCTTCTAGTGAAGGGAAATTCTGAATTTAAAGACAATTATTAACTGAGCCACATGTTCAGATCGCTGTTAAGATGCTGCTCGCTCCTCTGGCCACATGGTGCTACAGGAAGAACAGGTAAACCCACCTGCCCTCTGCCGACCTGACCCCTACGCTGGCGCCTGCCCCGCCACCTGTCCTGAGCCTAGAAGCCACACCTCACGTAATGCAGCGTTCTCTACGTGCTTTCTCCAGCACCCAGGACACGCCTGGCTCGGTAAAGGTGTGCTGAATCAATGAATGCGCTCAGGAAGAAATGACTGAAGCGCTGAACGGACAACTGCCGCAGTACAGGCGGAGCATGTCTAACCAGAGAGCTTCAAACAGCCAGGAGGTTATCTGAGGGACAAGATTCCTGTATCTAGTTTGGGGGAAGATCAAGGAAGGCTTCATGACGGAGGTGGCATTTGATTAAGCCTTGAAAGAATCTCAGACGGAGGGCGGACCGAGGGGAGCTGCAGGCTCACAAAGCCGGACCTGTGGCACCTACGGGCAGCACGCTCAGGGACAATGGTGAACGAGGCAGCTATGGCTTCTGACCTCTGACCTCCGGGGGTCGGCGACTCATGGGGAGAGGGACTTTCATCCAGCCACCACGCAAATGAACACATCATAACACGTGCACTTTGGAGGAAGGGCACCGAGGGTTTTAAGTGTTACATCAGAGATCCACCTGGGCAGGCAGTTCGGGGAGGTTCCCTAAGAAAAGTCATTTTAGGCTGAGATCTCAAGGGTAGAGGGGAATGGGCGAGGTGGGCCTGAGGGCCAGGGGAAGCTGCAGGAGAGGGACTGGAAACGGGCAGCGGAGAGAGAATGGCGGGCCCTGAGTCACTGTTAAGACTAGGAGGTGACGATAAGCAAAGAAACACCTACAGAGTTCTGACTACGTGCCAGGTACAAGCACCCATGGAACGCACTGGTATTCACTCCGCTTGCAGATGTGGAAACTGAGGCACAGGCTGAGCTGCTAAGCAGCGGAGTAGGACCCCGCCCTGCCTCTACTGCCCCAGAGGGAGGCCATCTACTGGGCAGCAAGGAAGCCCAGGGTCAGGGGAGAGAAAACGCTGGATATTCTCAGTATGAGTCTCTGAGAGGGTCAGGAAGGCCGGTGGATACAGGGCCTGAGGTCGTGACAACGGTGACCAAGTGCAGGGGCCTTTAGGGAGGTGGCAAGGCTGGTCGCATCCAGGTAACCGCAGAGATCAGATACTGGCACAGGGAGAGGAAAAGCCAGGAGGGCTCTGAGGAAGGCACACACACATCCGAAGGGGTCCCCCGGCAACTTAACTGCGTGTTAGAAGCACGACAATGGCAGCTGCTGGAATTAACAGGCGGACAGATGCGTGTTTGTGCCTCGCGTCGGAATTCTGTCTCTTCATCCATTGAAACGAGCTCCTTCTCTTAGATCTAAGTCTAACGGCTTGCTCTCGTCTCTCAGAGGTTTCATTCTCAGACATCATAACTGGGCACGATTCTTTCGAAATACCTTCTAGAAATGGTTTGTCTACTCAGAAAGCCCACATTTACTTCATTCGTTCCAAATAGGAAAAAAGCGCTTCCTACGTATCGTGCTGCTCTGTCAGCCCATGAATCGGCCATGGATGTATCTGCTTCTTTTTCCCTTCTAGATTCTTCTTTCTCTTAAGTCTTGTTCATATTAAAGGTTATCGGCTGTCCTTGGATGTGGTTAAATATTCACTTTCACTTAGACTTCTGACCTAGACCCTAAAAGCTAACTTTGCTAGCTTCATCTAAGTAAAGAGAACAGAGCAGGAAAAAATGTCGATAATTATTAGTTTCCAGAGTGCAAGAAAAATACCTGTTTTTCTCTTCTGATAGTGATATCCTACTAATATTCTTGACGATCTACATAGACACACAAAACCAGGGACTGTGAGAGAATTACCACTCCTTCTCCCTAAGCCTCCCTCCTGTCACCACCCACCGTCGCCCTCAGCCAGGAACTGCAACCCTCCTCTTTCCGATCAACACACCAGCGCCGGATCTGCACTTTCTGTCACCTGGCTGGCGGTGACAATCCCGGGTGTTCGGCTGCTCCAGCAGTGGGTGGGGAACCCCTCACCCAGCACCGGTGGGCCCTCGGTCTCTTTCAGAACTCCTGCCCCCACTGGGTGAGTACGCGCACCTTTGCTCTGCCTTCTTCCCAGTTCTAGAACTTTCTTTTTCCATTCTTGGCACCACCGTTTCTACCCCCACATTCTCTTATCACCTGTCATACGAGTTCTTTTAACCTGTTTGCGCTGGTCTTCCCTCTCACGGAACACAGCTTCAAATGCACGCGAGACCTGTGACAGTCCCCCCCCAGGCTCTCACCCACCCCCAAGCGCCCACTGTCAGTATCTCTGCAGGACTGAACTCAAAAAAAAGAAATCTGTTGTCTCATTCAGGACTCCTCACTGAAGGCACCGGAGTAGGTTTATTTTTATGATTTCAGAACCACAGCAACAGAATACCTTCTCTTCTGGAAAACGCTCTCCGTGAGCGGGTTTTTCCTAAGGACAGAGCACACGAAAGTCGCTTTCTGAACTTCTCTGCACCCTGGCCTGCCCACTGTGGACCGGCAAGAGAAGGCTGCAGGGACAAGGGACCAGAGGCCCCCTAAGCAGACCTGAGGGGAGCAAAACCCTCCCCTCACAACTCTGAAATCCGAGGATGTCACTTGTTTCTATTGTAAATAACTCCTGCACACCGTGGGATGATTCTATTTAAAACAGATTTCAAATTCCTCTGTACAATTTCCCTGTTAAACATCATTCATATGAATCCCATTCCCAGACAGAAAAACAGAAATAGAAAGTGAGTGGACAGTTAATAAGACGCTAACCCAGTTATCAAGCTGTCCTATAAAATGAGCTAAAATGAGATTACAGTCTAGAACTTATTAAATTCACTCTTAATTCTAGGTAGAGGGAAATACACTGGCAACCTAAAAAATGTCGACTTGTCCAAAAAGGAAGCTGCCTGAAAATGCTTCTAAAAAATTCTTCTGCTAAAAAAAAAAAAACCACCCCATTTAACATAGAGGTAATAGAAGAAAACCTCTTTCACATAATCAAGATTGGACTGTCATTTGATTCTGCAATTCCAAATGTTACAAGTTGTATTGCTCAACTCTAAATATGCATTTCAATACTCATGTAAGGCTGACGACGGATATCTGAGAGTGTTTTAGAACGGGACATACCCACACGTCAACCTCTAAATAACCCGGTCTCTTTCACTAGAACTTGGCAACTTGTCACCTTTGGCGTGGTTATCACATAACCACACACTTATTCAGTTACAAATGGCGGTAAGAAAACTTGGGGCCTAACTCACTCTTAAAAATAAGGGGGGAGGGAAGGGGAACTATGAGATACTGTTTACTTAACTATGCTATAATTTCGAATCATTCACAGGAAGCTTCATCACTGTAGAGACAAGTGCTCATTCTGCATTTGCCGGCCTGACTCTTACTACGCAAAGCTTTGCTCACGGACTCTTGTGTAAAGACCGCCGATTAGAACAGAAAACACCATTCTTCTTTATTTGCAAATCCCTTAAAACAGAGCAAAATAAAAGCAGTCAGATGAGTGACTGGAAGACAGATATTTAATCGACGTGTCCTAAGTTCTCGCTCCCGCCTCATTCCCACAGAACGTCAGCGGGACCCCCGTCCCATTAAACATCAGCGCTTCTCACCGCGAAGATTAAGACACGCCCCTGTCCTACTGAGTTGGTTGTCTGGCATTCTAATCCATGACTTTGCAAAAAGAGAGCGCTTTCTTTCATTAGGTTCCCAGGCCATCTCATAAAAAGTCTATTTAATGAACAACATACCCCGAGTCTAATGATAATTATGAACAGAATCGTTTCAACTGTAACCGTCACCTCTGTGACAAGGATACAGTGGGGACTGCGGCGTGGCATGTAGGACCTCCAACGGAGGAAACGTGCAAAATGCCAAGGGGGCCTCCTCTTGCAGTGGGTAGGCCCGCTGTCTGTACCTCTAGCCCCCCACCCGCCCGCCGCCACCCACATTTGAGAACTGTAGAAAACAGAGGCCCATCAATAAACGCTTGTTAAATTAAATTCTGTCCGTCGTTTATTTGTTTGTCGAAAATTTACAAGTACCCACTTGGCGTATAGGACCAGATGGGCAGAGGTGAGTCAGACGCGCCCGGCTCGTCTCACCGAGTTTGACCCAGCGGGGACAGTTGGGCTGACAAGGGCCTGTGATGTGGGACTGTACCTAGGATGGACTCAATGAGGTCGTGCGCCAGTCCGGGAAGACCCCTCCCGGCCTGTGCCTGCAGACTCTCCGAGGGGGAGGCGCAATCCTGCACATGGCCTGGACGGACCACAGATGCCGGAGAACGGACTAATGTGACACGTGTCGCCACCCAAACCTGAGGGCACGGCCACGCTCAGAGAAAGCACAGACCACTTGTGACAGTTCTGTTCTTACTGGTGTAGAATTCCTGTTTACCTATTCAAAAATGAAAAAAAAACATCGTGTGTCTGGGGGAAGGTGCGTTCCTTTCTGAAAGCCTCTGAAAAATCATAAAATGGTCAGAGCAAAAGCAGCGCAGGTGTCGGACGTGGCCGAGTGAGAGGCGCAGGCCGTGTGCGGTGAGGCGCCTTTCTCTAGACGACGCCTCCCGCGCTGCCTACGGGTCTGCATATTTTGCACAGAATCTTCTTCATGTGAGACATGACTATGGGGCCTCCCAACCCTTCGGGGAGGTGGGACGGGGAGGAACTCCGTCTTCCGGTAAGAAGAGCAGTTTGCAGAGGTGGTAAAGACCCCCAGGCCTGGCAAGGGGCAGCTAAGGGGCGGGAGTCTGGTCTCTGGTGAACCACCTGCCTTCCCACCACATCGAGCTGCTCCCCTGATGCACATCGAAATTCTCAAACACCTTCTCTTGTACCATATGCTGACCTTGAAACACACGCAGCTCAGCCACAGAAATAACTACACTTGGTCTGACCGAGCAAGGAATAAATTCACATTTTCAAGTGCATAAACTCTTCTAGACACCACAAAATCGCTACTACATGATGCTAAGTGATATCTAGAAGCAAAGGGTGAACACACCTCAGATAACAGGCAAATGGAACTATATTATGTCTGTTTCCCACAGAACAGGCCAGAAAATTTGCATGCATGGGCTTTGTTCCATAAGAATCTCACTGCCTGCAAGTGACAGAAATACTTGCGAGGAGAAACAAAATTTTTAAATTACAGTCCATTAAGACATCTAAGGCAAACTGTTTGGTTCTTACCTTAAAACTATTTTAACGGCAAGTTGGAAATTACAATTCTTTGCCTAATTTTCCTTGACCACATGGCCTTAAAGGTGAGTTAGCTTGTTCTATGTAATTAAAAATGCAGAAATAACAGATATGGTAAATGTCTATCCTATTGACAGAAACTGCCTTTACTTGAAATGCCTATGAAACACTTAAAGGGCCGACTCTATACCAAGCCACCGAAAACATAAAAACAGAGGCCCTCAAATTCCAAAAAAGCAGAAACCACACAAGCCACAACCTCCAACTGCAATGCCACAAACTGGTATGAGTGTCCGACACAAAGACGGCAGCCACTTGCCAGCTGAGACCCCGTCCCATTCGCCATTAAGAACACAGCCTCACGTGCAGAGGCCGTGAGAGGGAAAGGGAGAAGAGGGTTCGGAGCATTTAAAATTTGTTGACACAAAGCAAAGAAACGTTTTAATTAAATTTTCCTAAAAGATTACTTAAAGACTATTATAAAAACATAGATGCTCGTACACATTATGCCGGAAAAAGAGCGAACGGCAACACGTTATGGCAAAAACAGTTTCCCCCTCTGCACCCCACAGGAACGGATCCACGCTGCCGTGCGCAAAAGTGAGCACAACAGCCCCAAAGCTGCTCCATAAATATTAACGGAATGAATGAATTTTAAAAATATGTATATTTATACGTCCACATATATGGATTGGCTAAATACTGTATCTAATAAACACGATGGAATGTTATCTAGACATTGAGAATAAAACACAAATTTATTCACATGGGAAGATTTTTCATAACCTAATACTTCATAAAAGCAGATTACCAAAGAGTTTATATAGAAGAAACATGTTTTTTCTCTCCTCTTATCCTCTCTCACACATATACAATGTTTAAAACTCTGTTTACGAGTTTGACAAACATGAGCTAGTAAAAAGAACTATTTTATGATTACGGAATGGCTCTAATATGTTAGAAAAACATTTTTCCTGTCAATTAATTTGCTTTGGCTTCATAGCAAATTATAGAATTTTGTCAGGCTCACTTTCTGGCCCCTCTTAAGATAGTGATCACGAAATCTGTACCATGGCCACTTTTCCAGGTAACCCTGTCCTGGTTGATGGCAGGTCCAGCTTGTTACTCAAACTGGAATAAAAACAGCTAATGCTGCTCTTTAGTTGTCTGTGACTTCAGCTTAGTCTGTTAAGTAATAACATTTTTCAGTTATATTATCTAGCTTTAAATTACATGGAACCAGCCTGCCATAAAGAAATTAAGTTCCTGGTGAAACCGACACAAAAAAGTTTTCAGAACTGAAAAGGCAAATCTATCCTCATTTATCTTACTTTCAAAGCACTAAAAATATATCCAACGTTGCAACACAAAGTAATAATTAACCCTCAAACGGCTAGTCCGTAGGGCAACAGAAGTGAACACTCAACTATTTCCGTCTGGAAACGTAAGAAAATCAAACCTCCTATTTACCTGTAATGACAGCGGCTTGGTTCTGAGCTTGTCTTGCCACAAACTGTTCCCTCGCAGAGGAGGCAGGGCCTTTAACTGCGGCCTTGGCAGCAGGAGGTAAAGAAGGAAATGATTACGATATGTCCTCTGGATTCTCCCCAACTCTCCACCACCTTGGAAGAGGAAAGTCACTGTGACCCCACTTCTTCAGAGGCGATGGAGTGGCACGGTCGCTCCCAGGGAAACCCTGAGCGCCGCCCCCACCGTTTCCCCGCCTCTCCTTCCCCAGCATCCCCGGGATCCGAGGGGGCCCTCTGGCTTGGGGAGGGGGGCTGGAGCTTACTGGGCGCGCAGCCCCGGAGGTCCCAGAGCGCCCCGCGAAACCCAAGGCATTATACAACCGTGGGCTGTTCTTAGAAAGAACCTTGATATTTGGGGCACGCCGTCCTTCCTTCAAGCTCAAAAAGGCGAGGAAACAC